>NW_027038619.1:0-25000 GCF_034236695.1 Oncorhynchus nerka
GTACAGTGTCAATGTGGAGGCTATATAGGGAGTACAGTGTCAATATGGAAGCTATATACAGTGTCACAGTGTCAATGTGAGGCTATATACAGGGGGTCGGTACAGTGTCAATGTGGAGCTATATACAGGGGGTACCGGTACAGTGTCAATGTGGAGGCTATATACAGGGGGTACCGGTACAGTGTCAATGTGGAGGCTATATACAGGGGGTACTGTACAGTGTCAATGTGGAGGCTATATACAGGGGGTACCGGTACAGTGTCAATGTGGAGGCTATATACAGGGGGTACCGGTACAGTGTCAATGTGGAGGCTATATACAGGGGTACCGGTACAGTGTCAATGTGGGAGGCTATATACAGGGGGTACCGGTACAGTGTCAATGTGGAGGCTATATACAGGGGTACCGGTACAGAGTCAATGTGGAGGCTATATACAGGGGGTACCGGTACAGTGTCAATGTGGAGGCTATATACAGGGGGTACGGTACAGTGTCAATGTGGAGGCTATATACAGGGGTACCGGTACAGAGTCAATGTGGAGGCTATATACAGGGGTACCGGTACAGTGTCAATGTGGAGGCTATATACAGTGGGTACCGGTACAGTGTCAATGTGGAGGCTATATACAGGGGTACCGGTACAGTGTCAATGTGGAGGCTATATACAGGGGGTACCGGTACAGTGTCAATGTGGAGGCTATATACAGGGTACCGGTACAGTGTCAATGTGGAGGCTATATACAGGGGTACCAGTACAGTGTCAATGTGGAGGCTATATACAGGGGTACCGGTACAGTGTCAATGTGGAGGCTATATACAGGGGTACGGTACAGAGTCAATGTGGAGGCTATATACAGGGGTACCGGTACAGTGTCAATGTGGAGGCTATATACAGGGTACCGGTACAGTGTCAATGTGGAGGCTATATACAGGGGTACCGGTACAGAGTCAATGTGGAGGCTATATACAGGGGTACCAGTACAGTGTCAATGTGGAGGCTATACAGGGTACCGGTACAGTGTCAATGTGGAGGCTATATACAGGGGTACCGGTACAGTGTCAATGTGGAGGCTATATACAGGGGTACGGTACAGTGTCAATGTGGAGGCTATATACAGGGGTACCGGTACAGTGTCAATGTGGAGGCTATATACAGGGGGTACCGGTACAGTGTCAATGTGGAGGCTATATACAGGGGTACCGGTACAGTGTCAATGTGGAGGCTATATACAGGGGGTACCGGTACAGTGTCAATGTGGAGGCTATATACAGGGGTACCGGTACAGTGTCAATGTGGAGGCTATATACAGGGGTACCGGTACAGTGTCAATGTGGAGGCTATATACAGGGGTACCGGTACAGTGTCAATGTGGAGGCTATATACAGGGGGTACCAGTACAGTGTCAATGTGGAGGCTATATACAGGGGGGTACCGGTACAGTGTCAATGTGGAGGCTATATACAGGGGGTACCGGTACAGAGTCAATGTGGAGGCTATATACAGGGGTACCAGTACAGTGTCAATGTGGAGGCTATATACAGGGGTACCGGTACAGAGTCAATGTGGAGGCTATATACAGGGGTACCAGTACAGAGTCAATGTGGAGGCTATATACAGGGGGTACCGGTACAGTGTCAATGTGGAGGCTATATACAGGGGGTACCGGTACAGTGTCAATGTGGAGGCTATATACAGGGGTACCGGTACAGTGTCAATGTGGAGGCTATATACAGGGGTACCGGTACAGTGTCAATGTGGAGGCTATATACAGGGGGTACCGGTACAGAGTCAATGTGGAGGCTATATACAGGGGTACGGTACAGAGTCAATGTGGAGGCTATATACAGGGGTACGGTACAGAGTCAATGTGGAGGCTATATACAGGGGTACCGGTACAGTGTCAATGTGGAGGCTATATACAGGGGTACCGGTACAGAGTCAATGTGGAGGCTATATACAGGGTACCGGTACAGTGTCAATGTGGAGGCTATATACAGGGTATCAGTGGTACAGGGGGTGTACAGTGTCAATGTGGAGGCTATATACAGGGGTAGTACAGTGTCAATGTGGAGGCTATATACAGGGGTACCGGTACAGAGTCAATGTGGAGGCTATATACAGGGGTACCGGTACAGAGTCAATGTGGAGGCTATATACAGGGGTACCGGTACAGTGTCAATGTGGAGGCTATATACAGGGGGTACCGGTACAGTGTCAATGTGGAGGCTATATACAGGGTACGGTACAGTGTCAATGTGGAGGCTATATACAGGGGTACCGGTACAGAGTCAATGTGGAGGCTATATACAGGGGTACCGGTACAGTGTCAATGTGGAGGCTATATACAGGGTACTGGTACAGTGTCAATGTGGAGGCTATATACAGGGTACCGGTACAGTGTCAATGTGGAGGCTATATACAGGGGTACCAGGGGGTACAGAGTCAATGTGGAGGCTATATACAGGGTACCGGTACAGAGTCAATGTGGAGGCTATATACAGGGGGTACGGTACAGTGTCAATGTGGAGGCTATATACAGGGGTACCGGTACAGAGTCAATGTGGAGGCTATATACAGGGTACCGGTACAGAGTCAATGTGGAGGCTATATACAGGGGCTACCGGTACAGAGTCAATGTGGAGGCTATATACAGGGGGTACCAGTACAGAGTCAATGTGGAGGCTATATACAGGGGTACCGGTACAGAGTCAATGTGGAGGCTATATACAGGGTACCGGTACAGAGTCAATGTGGAGGCTATATACAGGGGTACCGGTACAGAGTCAATGTGGAGGCTATATACAGCTACAGGGGTACAGGGGGTACAGAGTCAATGTGGAGGCTATATACAGGGGGTACCAGTACAGAGTCAATGTGGAGGCTATATACAGGGGGTACCAGTACAGAGTCAATGTGGAGGCTATATACAGGGGCTGTTGTACAGAGTCAATGTGGAGGCTATATACAGGGGGTACCGGTACAGAGTCAATGTGGAGGCTATATACAGGGGGTACCAGTACAGAGTCAATGTGGAGGCTATATACAGGGGTACCAGTACAGAGTCAATGTGGAGGCTATATACAGGGGTACCGGTACAGAGTCAATGTGGAGGCTATATACAGGGTATTACCGGTACAGAGTCAATGTGGAGGTTATATACAGGGTGTTACGGTACAGAGTCAATGTGGAGGCTATATACAGGGTACCGGTACAGAGTCAATGTGGAGGCTATATACAGTGGGTACCGGTACAGAGTCAATGTGGAGGCTATATACAGGGTGTTACGGTACAGAGTCAATGTGGAGGTTATATACAGGGTTACGGTACAGAGTCAATGTGGAGGCTATATACAGGGGGGTACCGGTACAGAGTCAATGTGGAGGCTATATACAGGGTGTTACGGTACAGAGTCAATGTGGAGGTTATATACAGGGTATTACGGTACAGAGTCAATGTGGAGGCTATATACAGGGTATTACGGTACAGAGTCAATGTGGAGGCTATATACAGGGTATTACGGTACAGAGTCAATGTGGAGGCTATATACAGGGTATTACGGTACAGAGTCAATGTGGAGGCTATATACAGGGGTACCGGTACAGAGTCAATGTGGAGGACTATATACAGGGTATTACGGTACAGAGTCAATGTGGAGGTTATATACAGGGTATTACGGTACAGAGTCAATGTGGAGGCTATATACAGGGTATTACCGGTACAGAGTCAATGTGGAGGCTATATACAGGGTATTACGGTACAGAGTCAATGTGGAGGCTATATACAGGGTATTACGGTACAGAGTCAATGTGGAGGCTATATACAGGGGGTACCGGTACAGAGTCAATGTGGAGACTATATACAGGGGGTACTGGTACAGAGTCAATGTGGAGGCTATATACAGGGGGTACCGGTACAGAGTCCATGTGGAGGCTATATACAGGGGTACCGGTACAGAGTCAATGTGGAGACTATATACAGGGGTACCGGTACAGAGTCAAAGTGGAGGCTATATACAGGGGGTATCAGTACTGAGTCAATGTGGAGGCTATATACAGGGTACCGGTACAGTGTCAATGTGGAGGCTATATACAGGGTATTACGGTACAGTGTCAATGTGGAGACTATATACAGGGTATTACGGTACAGAGTCAATGTGGAGGCTATATACAGGGGGTACCGGTACAGAGTCAATGTGGAGGCTATATACAGGGGGTACCGGTACAGAGTCAATGTGGAGACTATATACAGGGTATTACGGTACAGTGTCAATGTGGAGGCTATATACAGGGGGTACCGGTACAGAGTCAATGTGGAGGCTATATACAGGGGGTACCGGTACAGAGTCAATGTGGAGGCTATATACAGGGGGTACCGGTACAGAGTCAATGTGGAGGCTATATACAGGGTGTTACGGTACAGAGTCAATGTGGAGGCTATATACAGGGGTACCGGTACAGAGTCAATGTGGAGGTTATATACAGGGGTACCGGTACAGAGTCAATGTGGAGCTATATACAGGGGGTACCGGTACAGAGTCAGTTTGGAGGCTATATACAGGGGGTACCGGTACAGAGTCAATGTGGAGGCTATATACAGGGGGTACCGGTACAGAGTCAATATGGAGGCTATATACAGGGGATACCGGTACAGAGTCAGTGTGGAGGCTATATACAGGGGGTACCGATACAGAGTCAATGTGGAGGCTATTTACAGGGGGTACCGGTACAGAGTCAATGTGGAGGCTATATACAGGGGTACCGGTACAGAGTCATTGTGGAGGCTATATACAGGGGTACCGGTACAGAGTCCATGTGGAGGCTATATACAGGGGTACCGGTACAGAGTCAATGTGGAGACTATATACAGGGGGTACCGGTACAGAGTCAATGTGGAGGCTATATACAGGGGGTACCGGTACAGAGTCCATGTGGAGGCTATATACAGGGGGTACCGGTACAGAGTCAATGTGGAGGCTATATACAGGGGGTACCGGTACAGAGTCCATGTGGAGGCTATATACAGGGGGTACCAGTACAGAGTCAATGTGGAGGCTATATACAGGGGGTACCGGTACAGAGTCCATGTGGAGGCTATATACAGGGGGTACCGGTACAGAGTCAATGTGGAGGCTATATACAGGGTGTTACGGTACAGAGTCCATGTGGAGGCTATATACAGGGGTACCGGTACAGAGTCAATGTGGAGGCTATATACAGGGTATTACGGTACAGAGTCAATGTGGAGGTTATATACAGGGGCTACCGGTACAGAGTCAATGTGGAGGCTATATACAGGGGGTACCGGTACAGAGTCAATGTGGAGGCTATATACAGGGTATTACGGTACAGAGTCAATGTGGAGGTTATATACAGGGGCTACCGGTACAGAGTCAATGTGGAGGCTATATACAGGGGGTACCGGTACAGAGTCAATGTGGAGGCTATATACAGGGGGTACCAGTACAGAGTCAATGTGGAGGCTATATACAGGGGGTACCGGTACAGAGTCAATGTGGAGGCTATATACAGGGTATTACGGTACAGAGTCAATGTGGAGGTTATATACAGGGGGTACCGGTACAGAGTCAATGTGGAGGCTATATACAGGGGGTACTGGTACAGAGTCAATGTGGAGGTTATATACAGGGGGTACCGGTACAGAGTCAATGTGGAGGCTATATACAGGGTATTACGGTACAGAGTCAATGTGGAGGTTATATACAGGGTATTACGGTACAGAGTCAATGTGGAGGCTATATACAGGGGGTACTGGTACAGAGTCAATGTGGAGGTTATATACAGGGGGGTACCGGTACAGAGTCAATGTGGAGGCTATATACAGGGGGTACCGGTACAGAGTCAATGTGGAGGCTATATACAGGGGTACCGGTACAGAGTCAATGTGGAGGCTATATACAGGGGGTACCGGTACAGAGTCAATGTGGAGGTTATATACAGGGTATTACGGTACAGAGTCAATGTGGAGGCTATATACAGGGGGTACCGGTACAGAGTCAATGTGGAGACTATATACAGGGGCTACCGGTACAGAGTCAATGTGGAGGCTATATACAGGGTATTACGGTACAGAGTCAATGTGGAGGCTATATACAGGGGGTACCAGTACAGAGTCAATGTGGAGGCTATATACAGGGGGTACCGGTACAGAGTCAATGTGGAGGCTATATACAGGGTATTACGGTACAGAGTCAATGTGGAGGTTATATACAGGGTGTTACGGTACAGAGTCAATGTGGAGGCTATATACAGGGGGTACCGGTACAGAGTCAATGTGGAGGCTATATACAGTGGGTACCGGTACAGAGTCAATGTGGAGGTTATATACAGGGTGTTACGGTACAGAGTCAATGTGGAGGTTATATACAGGGTATTACGGTACAGAGTCAATGTGGAGGCTATATACGGGGTACCGGTACAGAGTCAATGTGGAGGTTATATACAGGGTGTTACGGTACAGAGTCAATGTGGAGGTTATATACAGGGTATTACGGTACAGAGTCAATGTGGAGGCTATATACAGGGTATTACGGTACAGAGTCAATGTGGAGGCTATATACAGGGTATTACGGTACAGAGTCAATGTGGAGGCTATATACAGGGTATTACGGTACAGAGTCAATGTGGAGGCTATATACAGGGGGTACCGGTACAGAGTCAATGTGGAGGTTATATACAGGGTATTACGGTACAGAGTCAATGTGGAGGTTATATACAGGGTATTACGGTACAGAGTCAATGTGGAGGCTATATACAGGGTATTACGGTACAGAGTCAATGTGGAGGCTATATACAGGGTATTACGGTACAGAGTCAATGTGGAGGCTATATACAGGGTATTACGGTACAGAGTCAATGTGGAGGCTATATACAGGGGGTACCGGTACAGAGTCAATGTGGAGACTATATACAGGGGGTACCGGTACAGAGTCAAAGTGGAGGTTATATACAGGGGGTACCGGTACAGAGTCCATGTGGAGGCTATATACAGGGGGTACCGGTACAGAGTCAATGTGGAGACTATATACAGGGGGTACCGGTACAGAGTCAAAGTGGAGGCTATATACAGGGGGTATCAGTACTGAGTCAATGTGGAGGCTATATACAGGGGGTACCGGTACAGTGTCAATGTGGAGGCTATATACAGGGTATTACGGTACAGTGTCAATGTGGAGACTATATACAGGGTATTACGGTACAGAGTCAATGTGGAGGCTATATACAGGGGGTACCGGTACAGAGTCAATGTGGAGGCTATATACAGGGGGTACCGGTACAGAGTCAATGTGGAGACTATATACAGGGTATTACGGTACAGTGTCAATGTGGAGGCTATATACAGGGGGTACCGATACAGAGTCAATGTGGAGGCTATATACAGGGGGGGTACCGGTACAGAATCAATGTGGAGGCTATATACAGGGGGGGTACCGGTACAGAGTCAATGTGGAGGCTATATACAGGGTGTTACGGTACAGAGTCAATGTGGAGGCTATATACAGGGGGTACCGGTACAGAGTCAATGTGGAGGTTATATACAGGGTACGGTACAGAGTCAATGTGGAGGCTATATACAGGGGTACCGGTACAGAGTCAGTTTGGAGGCTATATACAGGGTACCGGTACAGAGTCAATGTGGAGGCTATATACAGGGGTACGGTACAGAGTCAATATGGAGGCTATATACAGGGGGATACCGGTACAGAGTCAGTGTGGAGGCTATATACAGGGGGTACCGATACAGAGTCAATGTGGAGGCTATTTACAGGGGGTACCGGTACAGAGTCAATGTGGAGGCTATATACAGGGGGTACCGGTACAGAGTCAATGTGGAGGTTATATACAGGGGGTACCGGTACAGAGTCAATGTGGAGGCTATATACAGGGGGTACCGGTACAGAGTCAATGTGGAGGCTATATACAGGGTATTACGGTACAGTGTCAATGTGGAGACTATATACAGGGTATTACGGTACAGAGTCAATGTGGAGGCTATATACAGGGTATTACGGTACAGAGTCAATGTGGAGGCTATATACAGGGTATTACGGTACAGTGTCAATGTGGAGACTATATACAGGGTATTACGGTACAGAGCCAATGTGGAGGCTATATACAGGGGGTACCGGTACTGAGTCAATGTGGAGGCTATATACAGGGGGTGCCGGTACAGAGTCAATGTGGAGACTATATACAGGGTATTACGGTACAGTGTCAATGTGGAGGCTATATACAGGGTATTACGGTACAGAGCCAATGTGGAGGCTATATACAGGGTGTTACGGTACAGAGTCAATGTGGAGACTATATACAGGGGGTACCGGTACAGAGTCAATGTGGAGACTATATACAGGAATTGCAGTACAGAGTCAATGTGGAGGCTATATACAGGGGGTACCGGTACAGAGTCAATGTGGAGACTATATACAGGGGGTACCGGTACAGAGTCAATGTGGAGGCTATATACAGGGGGGTACCGGTACAGAGTCAATGTGGAGGCTATATACAGGGGGTACCGGTACAGAGTCAATGTGGAGGCTATATACAGGGTGTTACGGTACAGAGTCAATGTGGAGGCTATATACAGGGGTACCGGTACAGAGTCAATGTGGAGGGTATATACAGGGGGTACCCGGTACAGAGTCAATGTGGAGGCTATATACAGGGGGTACCGGTACAGAGTCAGTGTGGAGGCTATATACAGGGGGTACCGGTACAGAGTCAATGTGGAGGCTATATACAGGGGGTACCGGTACAGAGTCAATATGGAGGCTATATACAGGGGGATACCGGTACAGAGTCAGTGTGGAGGCTATATACAGGGGTACCGATACAGAGTCAATGTGGAGGCTATTTACAGGGGTACCGGTACAGAGTCAATGTGGAGGCTATATACAGGGGGTACCGGTACAGAGTCAATGTGGAGGTTATATACAGGGTACCGGTACAGAGTCAATGTGGAGGCTATATACAGGGGTACCGGTACAGAGTCAATGTGGAGACTATACAGGGTACCAGTACAGAGTCAGTGTGGAGGCTATATACAGGGGGTACCGGTACAGAGTCTATGTGTGGGGCCACCGGTTAATTGAGGTAATATGTACATGTAGGTAGAGTTATTAAAGTGACTCTGCATAGATGATAAGAGAGTAGCAGTGGTGTAAAAGAGGGAGGGGGGTCAATGCAAATTGTCTGGGTAGCCTTTTGACTAGATGTTCAGGAGTCTGTAGAAGCTGTTTAGAAGCCTCTTGGACCTAGACTTGGTGCTAGGGTACGCGTGGTAGCAGAGAGAACAGTCTATGACTAGGGTGGCTGGAGTCTTTGACAATTTTAGGGCCTTCCTCTGACACCGCCTGGTATAGAGGTCCTGGATGGCAGGAAGCTTGGCCCCAGTGATGTACTGGACCTTACGCACTACCCTTCGTAGTGCCTTGCAGTCGGAGGCCCGAGCAGTTGCCATACCAGGTAGTAATGCAACCAGCTCTCGATGGTGCAGCTGTAGAACCTTTTGAGGATCTGAGGATCCATGCCAAATCTTTTCAGTCTCCTGAGGGGGAATAGGTTTTGTCATGCCCTCTTCACTGTCTTGGTATGCGGGGCGGGGCAGCAAGATAAATAATGTCCATAGGGGGCAGCAGGGGGGCAGCAGGATAAATAATGTCCATAGGGGGGCAGCAGGATAAATAATGTCCATAGGGGGGCAGCAGGATAAATAATGTCCATAGGGGGCAGGGGGGGGGGGGGGCAGCAGGATAAATAATGTCCATAGGGGGCAGCGGGGGGGGGGGCAGCAGGATAAATAATGTCCATAGGGGGCAGCAGGATAAATAATGTCCATAGGGGGGCAGCAGGGGGGGGGGCAGCAGGATAAATAATGTCCATAGGGGGCAGCAGGATAAATAATGTCCATAGGGGGGCAGCAGGGGGGGGGGCTGCAGGATAAATAATGTCCATAGGGGGCAGCAGGGGGCAGCAGGATAAATAATGTCCATGGGGGGCAGCAGGATAAATAATGTCCATAGGGGGGGGGGGGGGGACAGCAGGATAAATAATGTCCATAGGGGCAGCAGGATAAATAATGTCCACAGGGAGGGGCAGCAGGATAAATAATGTCCATGGGGGTAGTTAAGACATGAAGTGTTGTTGCTAGAACCGATTGGCTAAAAATTAAATGATAACAAATCCTTTACTCAGTGAGGTCACTCCCATATAATTCTATTGTCACTCCCACTAAGGTCAGTTTAGAATGGTTGATGTCCCAGGTTTATATGCGCTGTGTGCAATTCCTTCTGGCCAGACCAGAAACGCAGGCAGACGGTGCTCCCAACGTCATCAATTATACACACACACACACACACACACACACACACAGATGGTTCCATCATGACCAGAACACAAACAGGCCACCAGTCTCTCCCAGCCTTCTCTCATCACCACTGACCATGGGCGGAACACACACACACACACACACACACACACACACACACACACACACACATCAGATGAGGATGTGACTGGTGATTAGGACACCATCATTAGAATATTACAACACCCACTCAGATGGAATCTGCTTTGTGTTAATGGCCCCCTACAGATGGAATCTGCTTTGTGTTAATGGCTCCTACAGATGGAATCTGCTTTGTGTTAATGGCCCCCTACAGATGGAATCTGCTTTGTGTTAATGGCTCCTACAGATGGAATCTACTTTGTGTTAATGGCCCCTACAGATGGAATCTGCTTTGTGTTAATGGCTCCTACAGATGGAATCTGCTTTGTGTTAATGGCCCCCTACAGATGGAATCTGCTTTGTGTTAATGGCCCCCTACAGATGGAATCTGCTTTGTGTTAATGGCCCCCTACAGATGGAATCTGCTTTGTGTTAATGGCCCCCTACAGATGGAATCTGCTTTGTGTTAATGGCCCCCTACAGATGGAATCTGCTTTGTGTTAATGGCCCCCTACAGATGGAATCTGCTTTGTGTTAATGGCCCCCTACAGATGGAATCTGCTTTGTGTTAATGGCCCCCTACAGATGGAATCTGCTTTGTGTTAATGGCCCCCTACAGATGGAATCTGCTTTGTGTTAATGGCCCCCTACAGATGGAATCTGCTTTGTGTTAACTTCTAAAAGCCTAAGCCCTTGGGGGGGGGGGGGTCCTTTTGGTATCCCACTTTTTGTTTTAATTTGGCCTTTACTGCTACGCAATGAATAACACCTTCATAAAAGGCTAAAAAAGACAGTAACAAAATAACTAAGGTTTTGAAGTGTCGGTCCTAAATACGACTGATCCCGTTTGGTCCACAGGCTGTTGTTCGACCAATATTTGTTTTTGTCGAGCAATGGCAAATATACTGTATATATGTATGTATATATATAAATGATGGCACACGAGACACCTGTCTGATTCACGCCTGTCTCAGTGGACTAATCCATTGTGGAGGTCTGTCTCAGTGGACTAATCCATTATAGAGGTCTGTCTCAGTGGACTAATCCATTATAGAGGTCTGTCTCAGTGGACTAATCCATTATAGAGGTCTGTCTCAGTGGACTAATCCATTGTAGAGGCCTGTCTCAGTGGACTAATCCATTATAGAGGTCTGTCTCAGTGGACTAATCCATTATAGAGGTCTGTCTCAGTGGACTAATCCATTATAGAGGTCTGTCTCAGTGGACTAATCCATTATAAAGGTCTGTCTCAGTGGACTAATCCATTATAGAGGTCTGTCTCAGTGGACTAATCCATTATAGAGGTCTGTCTCAGTGGACTAATCCATTATAGAAGTCTGTCTCAGTGGACTAATCCATTATAGAGGTCTGTCTCAGTGGACTAATCCATTATAGAGGCCTGTCTGAGTGGACTAATCCATTATAGAGGCCTGTCTGAGTGGACTAATCCATTATATGGGCCTGTCTGAGTGGACTAATCCATTATATGGGCCTGTCTGAGTGGACTAATCCATTATATGGGCCTGTCTCAGTGGACTAATCCATTATATGGGCCTGTCTCAGTGGACTAATCCATTATATGGGCCTGTCTCAGTGGACTAATCCATTATATGGGCCTGTCTCAGTGGACTAATCCATTATATGGGCCTGTCTCAGTGGACTAATCCATTATATGGGCCTGTCTCAGTGGACTAATCCATTATATGGGCCTGTCTCAGTGGACTAATCCATTATAGAGGCCTGTCTGAGTGGACTAATCCATTATAGAGGCCTGTCTGAGTGGACTAATCCATTATATGGGCCTGTCTCAGTGGACTAATCCATTATATGGGCCTGTCTCAGTGGACTAATCCATTGTAGAGGCCTGTCTGAGTGGACTAATCCATTATATGGGCCTGTCTGAGTGGACTAATCCATTATAGAGGCCTGTCTGAGTGGACTAATCCATTATAGAGGCCTGTCTCAGTGGACTAATCCATTATAGAGGCCTGTCTGAGTGGACTAATCCATTATATGGGCCTGTCTCAGTTAGGGAACGCCTACTCTAACGCCTACTCTTAAACAACACATTTAAAAAGGGTAATGTCTACAAAACTTAGTCCACTCAGTTTGTAAGATTCTAGTTTTGGGGACAAAATAAAACTGCATTGAGATCCAATATTCCATCGATGAGAAAATAAGCAGAATGTCGGCCATAATCTATCTCGCTCCATCTTCTCCCGCTGCCTGCCACTGGGCTTCCCTCTCATCACCATATTTGGTAGTGAGTGGAAATTCCCAACCGGACACTTCACATTTATACACATCTTGGAAAAACATTTGGATCTTTGCTCATATTTGATGTATTTTAGCAATTCGTATGATACGTTACAAGTTGGTGAGTGCTTAAGATCCCGGACCGCATCTTTAACAAAATGGGTATTATATCCTATGGTAACCTATACATATACCTATACCTATGGTAACCTGGGGCGGCAGGGTAGCCTAGTGGTTAGAGTGTAGAGGTGGCAGGGTAGCCTAGTGGTTAGAGTGTAGAGGTGGCAGGTAGCCTAGTGGTTAGAGTGTAGAGGTGGCAGGTAGCCTAGTGGTTAGAGTGTAGAGGTGGCAGGTAGCCTAGTGGTTAGAGTGTAGAGGTGGCAGGTAGCCTAGTGGTTAGAGTGTAGGGGCGGCAGGGTATCCTAGTGGTTAGAGTGTAGAGGTGGCAGGTAGCCTAGTGGTTAGAGTGTAGAGGTGGCAGGTAGCCTAGTGGTTAGAGTGTAGAGGTGGCAGGTAGCCTAGTGGTTAGAGTGTAGAGGTGGCAGGTAGCCTAGTGGTTAGAGCATTGGACTAATAACCGGAAGGTTGCAAGTTCATATCCCCGTGCTGACAAGGTCGAAATCTGTCGTTCTGCCCCTGAACAGGCACTGTTCCTAGGCTGTCATTAAAAATAAGAATTTGTTCTTAACTGACTTGCCTGGTTAAATAAAGGTAAAAAATTATAAAATGATGTCTGTGTGTGTGGAAGGTCATACCATGAGCATCTCTATGCCAGTGTTATACCTATTGGCTAAACTTGATGATATTGTCCTTTTTATAGAATGCAGAGGGACACGTGATGAGCATCCCTATGCCAGGCCACCCGGTCAACTTCTCTGAGGCGACCATGTCTCAGGCCCGGCAGGACGTTGAACACCTGGAGAAACTGATCTCGGAGCATGACGTCGTCTTCCTGTTGATGGACACCAGGGAGAGTCGATGGCTGCCGACTGTTATAGCTGCCAGCAATAGGAAGGTAAGGGGGCGTGAGAGAGGGTACATGCATTGGGTCTCTACTTCGCTGGTAGAGAGAGGGTACATGCATCGGGTCTCTACTTCGCTGGTAGAGAGAGGGTACATGCATCAGGTCTCTACTTCGCTGGTAGAGAGAGGGTACATGCATCAGGTCTCTACTTCGCTGGTAGAGAGAGATGCATCAGGTCTCTACTTCGCTGGTAGAGAGAGGGTACATGCATCAGGTCTCTACTTCGCTGGTAGAGAGAGGGTACATGCATTGGGTCTCTACTTCGCTGGTAGAGAGAGATGCATCAGGTCTCTACTTCGCTGGTAGAGAGAGGGTACATGCATCGGGTCTCTACTTCATCGGAAGAGAGAGGGTACATGCATCGGGTCTCTACTTCGCTGGTAGAGAGAGGGTACATGCATCGGGTCTCTACTTCATCGGGAGAGAGAGGGTACATGCATCAGGTCTACTTCATCGGGAGAGAGAGGGTACATGCATCAGGTCTCTACTTCATCGGGAGAGAGAGGGTACATGCATCGGGTCTCTACTTCGCTGGTAGAGAGAGGGTACATGCATCGGGTCTCTACTTCGCTGGTAGAGAGAGGGTACATGCATCAGGTCTCTACTTCGCTGGTAGAGAGAGGGTACATGCATTGGGTCTCTACTTCATCGGGAGAGAGAGGGTACATGCATCGGGTCTCTACTTCGCTGGTAGAGAGAGGGTACATGCATCAGGTCTCTACTTCATCGGGAGAGAGAGGGTACATGCATCAGGTCTCTACTTCGCTGGTAGAGAGAGATGCATCGGGTCTCTACTTCGCCGGTAGAGAGAGGGTGGGATCAGGCGACAGGTCCTAAATGACATCCTATATAGTGAACTACAAGCCTTAGGGGCCCTGGTCACAAGTAGTGCACTATATAGGGCCCTGGTCTAAAGTAGTGCACTATATAGGGCCCTGGTCTAAAGTAGTGCACTATATAGGGCTCTGGTCTAAAGTAGTGCACTATATAGGGCTCTGGTCTAAAGTAGTGCACTATATAGGGCTCTGGTCAAAAGTAGTGCACTATATAGGGCGCTGGTCTAAAGTAGTGCACTATATAGGGCTCTGGTCTAAAGTAGTGCACTATATAGGTTATAGGGCTCTGGTCTAAAGTACTGCACAATATAGGGCTCTGGTCTAAAGTAGTGCACTATACAGGGCTCTGGTCTAAAGTAGTGCACTATATAGGGCGCTGGTCTAATGTAGTGCACTATACAGGGCTCTGGTCTAAAGTAGTGCACTATATAAGGCTCTGGTCTAAAGTAGTGCACTATATAGGGAATAGGGCCCTGCTCTAATGTAGTGCACAATATAGGGCTCTGGTCTAAAGTAGTGCACAATATAGGGCTCTGGTCTAAAGTAGTGCACTATGTAGGGCTCTGGTCTAAAGTAGTGCACTATATAGGGCTCTGGTCTAAAGTAGTGCACTATATAGGGAATAGGGCCCTGGTCTAAAGTAGTGCACTATATAGGGCTCTGGTCTAAAGTAGTGCACTATATAGGGCTCTGGTCTAAAGTAGTGCACTATATAGGGAATAGGGCCCTGCTCTAAAGTAGTGCACTATATAGGGCTCTGGTCTAAAGTAGTGCACTAAATAGGCAAAAGTCCTCTGGTCTAAAGTAGTGCACAATATAGGGCTCTGGTCTAAAGTAGTGCACTATGTAGGGCTCTGGTCTAAAGTAGTGCACTATATAGGGCTCTGGTCTAAAGTAGTGCACTATATAGGGAATAGGGCCCTGGTCTAAAGTAGTGCACTATATAGGGCTCTGGTCTAAAGTAGTGCACTATATAGGGAATAGGGCCCTGCTCTAAAGTAGTGCACTATATAGGGAATAGGGTCCTGGTCTAAAGTAGTGCACAGCGTATAGGGAATATACTGTAGGTAATAGGGTAGCATTTGGGACACAGTCTGTATCCTTAATGGCTTGGTGTATAATAGTCTATAACAGCATATTGAACTCAACCCAGTGACTTACAATCGTCAACATAATGAAAGTGAGATTGTTTTGCTAGTATATATGTGTTTAGCTTGGGGGGAGAGGTCATTTTAATGTTATCCTCCCTCCCTCCCTCCCTCCCTCCCTCCCTATCCAGTTGGTAGTGAATTCTGCCCTGGGCTTTGACACCTTCGTGGTGATGAGACACGGTCTGAAGAAACCTAAACCCTGTGGACCAGGAGACTCCTCCGACCCTTCCTCTTCCTCCTCCGCCTCATCCTCTTCCTCCACGCCGGCCGAGCCCGCCCAGCTCCCAGCAGCCTCTCTGTTCTCCAACATCCCCGGACACCGCCTCGGATGCTACTTCTGTAATGACGTTGTCGCCCCCGGAGACGTAAGACGCCATGTTGTTGTTGTTGTTGTTGTTGCCCACGGAGATGTGAGAGAGCCTTTCAAATTCAAAAAAGCTATTATTGTGTATCAAATGAAAAATGATGTTTGTATCAGTCCACCAGAGACCAGACCCTGGACCTGTTGTTGTTGTTGTTGTTGTTTGTATCAGTCCACCAGAGACCAGACCCTGGACCTCTTGTTGTTGTTGTTTGTATCAGTCCACCAGAGACCAGACCCTGGACCTGTTGTTGTTGTTTGTATCAGTCCACCAGAGACCAGACCCTGGACCTCTTGTTGTTGTTGTTGTTGTTTGTATCAGTCCACCAGAGACCAGACCCTGGACCTCTTGTTGTTGTTGTTGTTGTTGTTTGTATCAGTCCACCAGAGACCAGACCCTGGACCTGTTGTTGTTGTTGTTTGTATCAGTCCACCAGAGACCAGACCCTGGACCTCTTGTTGTTGTTGTTGTTGTTGTTTGTATCAGTCCACCAGAGACCAGACCCTGGACCTGTTGTTGTTGTTGTTTGTATCAGTCCACCAGAGACCAGACCCAGGACCTGTTGTTGTTGTTGTTGTTGTTTGTATCAGTCCACCAGACCCTGGACCTGTTGTTGTTGTTTGTATCAGTCCACCAGACCCTGGACCTCTTGTTGTTGTTGATGTTGTTGTTGTTGTTGTTGTTTGTATCAGTCCACCAGAGACCGGACCCTGGACCAGCAGTGTACAGTGAGTCGTCCAGGCCTGGCCATGATAGCAGGAGCCCTGGCTGTGGAACTCATGGTGTCCATACTACAGCATACTGAAGGGTATGGACTATAGATATACATATCTTTACACAGATACGTGATTTTGACTGTCATGTTTATATTGAATGACATCCAAGCTAGTTGATTGGTCTGGCAGGTGAATAATTTGAATGTTTCAATAAGTAATGTTAGTGATGGTGTTGTGAAAGACGTCTTCATTATGGGTCATTTCCAGGGTTTGGGGTCATTTCCAGGGTTTGGGGTCATTTCCAGGGTTTGGGGTCAATTCCAGGGATTTGGGGTCATTTCCAGGGGTTGGGGTCATTTCCAGGGGTTGGGGTCAATTCCAGGGATTTGGGGTCAATTCCAGGGATTTGGGGTCATTTCCAGGGTTTGGGGTCATTTCCAGGGATTTGGGGTCATTTCCAGGGGTTGGGGTCATTTCCAGGGGTTGGGGTCATACCCAACCTGTACCCGACCTGTACCCGACCTGTACCCGACCTGTACCCGACACGTATCCAACCTGTACCCGACCTGTACCCGACCTGTACCTGACACGTATCCAACCTGTACCCGACCTGTACCTGACACGTATCCAACCTGTACCCAACCCGTACCCGACCCGTACCCGACCTGTACCCGACCCGTACCCGACCTGTACCCGACCTGTACCCAACCTGTACCCGACACGTATCCAACCTGTACCCAACCTGTACCCGACCTGTACCCGACCTGTACCCGATCCGTACCCGACCTGTACCCGTTTGTCAATCTTGAGTAAAAGTAAAGATCCCTTTAATAGAAAATGACTCAAGTAAAAGTGAAAGTCACCCACTAAATTAAAACTAGAGTAAAAGTCTAAAAGCCATTTGGTTTTAAATATACTTAAGTATGAAACGCAAATGTTAATTGCAAAAAAATATACTTAAGTATCAAAAGTAAAAGTATGAGTAATTTAAAAATCCTTATATTTTTAAGCAAACCAGATGGCACCATTTTGTGTGTGCGTGTGTGTGCTCGCTCCTGTGTGTAGTCAGTCTGAATAGGCTTCTCTGGCCTAGATAACAGCTATTGAGATGGATTACGCTGCTAGAGGAGAGGAGAAAAGGCCTAGGGAGGAGAGGCAGAGAGGAGAACAAAGGCTTTGTCCCAAAAGACACCTTATTATTCCCTATATAGTGCACTGCTTTAGACCAGAGCCCTATGGGTAGTGCACTACTTTAGACCAGAGCCCTATGTGTAGTACACTACTTTAGACCAGAGCCCTATGGGTAGTGCACTACTATAGACCAGAGCCCTATGGGGTAGTGCACTACTATAGACCAGATCCCTATGGGTAGTGCACTACTTTAGACCAGAGCCCTATGGCGGTAGTGCACTACTTTAGACCAGAGCCCTATGGGGGTAGTGCACTACTTTAGACCAGAGCCCTATGGGTAGTGACATTACAACATTAGACCAGAGCCCTATGGGTAGTGTACTACTTTAGACCAGAGCCCTAGGGGGTTAGTGCACTACTTTAGACCAGAGCCCTATGGGTAGTGCACTACTTTAGACCAGAGCCCTGTGGGGGTAGTGCACTACTTTAGACCAGAGCCGTATGGGGGTAGTGCACTACTTTAGACCAGAGCCCTATGGGTAGTGTACTGCTTTAGACCAGAGCCCTAGGGGGTTAGTGCACTACTTTAGACCAGAGCCCTATGGGGTAGTGCACTACTTTAGACCAGAGCCCTAGGGGGTAGTGCACTACTTTAGACCAGAGCCCTAGGGGGTAGTGCACTACTTTAGACCAGAGCCCTATGGGTAGTGAACTACTTTAGACCAGAGCCCTATGGGTAGTGCACTACTTTAGACCAGAGCCCTGTGGGGGTAGTGCACTACTTTAGACCAGAGCCCTATGGGGGTAGTGCACTACATTAGACCAGAGCCCTATGGGGGTAGTGCACTACATTAGACCAGAGCCCTATGGGGGTAGTGCACTACTTTAGACCAGAGTCCTATGGGGGTAGTGCACTACTTTAGACCAGAGCCCTATGGGGGTAGTGCACTACTTTAGACCAGAGCCCTATGGGGGTAGTGCACTACTTTAGACCAGAGCCCTATGGGGGTAGTGCACTACTTTAGACCAGAGCCCTATGGGGGTAGTGCACTACTTTAGACCAGAGCCCTATGGGGGTAGTGCACTACTTTAGACCAGAGCCCTATGGGGGTAGTGCACTACTTTAGACCAGAGCCCTATGGGGGTAGTGCACTACTTTAGACCAGAGCCCTATGGGGGTAGTGCACTACTTTAGACCAGAGCCCTATGGGGGTAGTGCACTACTTTAGACCAGAGCCCTATGGGGTAGTGCACTACTTTAGACCAGAGCCCTATGGGGGTAGTGCACTGCTTTAGACCAGAGCCCTATGGGGGTAGTGCACTGCTTTAGACCAGAGCCCTATGGGGGTAGTGCACTACTTTAGACCAGAGCCCTATGGGGGTAGTGCACTACTTTAGACCAGAGCCCTATGGGGGTAGTGCACTGCTTTAGACCAGAGCCCTATGGGGGTAGTGCACTGCTTTAGACCAGAGCCCTATGGGGGTAGTGCACTGCTTTAGACCAGAGCCCTATGGGGGTAGTGCACTGCTTTAGACCAGAGCCCTATGGGGGTAGTGCACTGCTTTAGACCAGAGCCCTATGGGGGTAGTGCACTGCTTTAGACCAGAGCCCTTATGGGGGTAGTGCACTGCTTTAGACCAGAGCCCTATGGGGGTAGTGCACTGCTTTAGACCAGAGCCCTATGGGGGTAGTGCACTGCTTTAGACCAGAGCCCTATGGGGGTAGTGCACTGCTTTAGACCAGAGCCCTATGGGGGTAGTGCACTGCTTTAGACCAGAGCCCTTATGGGGTAGTGCACTGCTTTAGACCAGAGCCCTATGGGGGTAGTGCACTGCTTTAGACCAGAGCCCTATGGGGTAGTGCACTGCTTTAGACCAGAGCCCTATGGGGGTAGTGCACTGCTTTTAGACCAGAGCCCTATGGGGGTAGTGTGCACTACTTTAGACCAGAGCCCTATGGGGGTAGTGCACTGTATGGAATAATATGGTGCCATTTGGGACTTAGCCACAAGGCTTGGAGAGGAGCAGTGTTACTGTAGTCTGTCCCGGTGTTACTGTAGTCTGTCCCGGTGTTACTGTAGTCTGTCCCGGTGTTACTGTAGTCTGTGCCGGTGTTACTGTAGTCTGTCCCGGTGTTACTGTAGTCTGTCCCGGTGTTACTGTAGTCTGTCCCGGGGTGTTACTGTAGTCTGTCCCGGTGCTACTGTAGTCTGTCCCGGTGTTACTCAGTGTTACTGTAGTTTGTTCCAACCTGATAGTTACAGGACTCAGTGTTACTGTAGTCTGTCCCGGTGTTACTGTAGTCTGTCCCGTGTTACTGTAGTCTGTGCCGGTGTTACTGTAGTCTGTCCCGGTGTTACTGTAGTCTGTCCCGGTGTTACTGTAGTCTGTGCCGGTGTTACTGTAGTCTGTCCCGGTGTTACTGTAGTCTGTCCCGGTGTTGTCCCGTGCTGTAGTCTGTCCCGGTGTTACATAGTGTCTGTACCGGTGTTACTCAGTGTTACTGTAGTTTGTTCCAACCTGGATAGTTACAGGACTCAGTGTTACTGTAGTCTGTCCCGGTGTTACTGTAGTCTGTCCCGGTGCTACTGTAGTCTGTCCCGGTGTTACTCAGTGTTACTGTAGTTTGTTCCAACCTGATAGTTACAGGACTCAGTGTTACTGTAGTCTGTCCCGGTGTTACTGTAGTCTGTCCCGGTGTTACTGTAGTCTGTCCCGGTGTTACTGTAGTCTGTCCCAGTGTTACTGTAGTCTGTTGATTGAGTCTTTCAGATGCGTCCTGCATGTGGTAAAACAGCACTTCAGACAATTGTTCCACTAGCAACAAACTAGTTTTGTTCATTAGAAATATAATCTATAAAAACATCAATAATACAGTAGTTACAATAAGGTCATACTGAATTACATTTAAAGCATTTTTATTTTCATTAAGAGCCACTTAATCACAGAGAATTCACAAAAGAATGATAACTAACAATTAGAGGCAGGGGTGGAGGGGTGACTAGAGGCAGGGGTGGAGGGGTGACTAGAGTAGAGGCAGGGGTGGAGGGGTGACTAGAGTAGAGGCAGGGGTGGAGGGGTGACTAGAGGCAGGGATGGAGGGGTGACTAGAGGCAGGGTGGAGCGGTGACTAGAGAGGCAGGGGTGGAGGGGTGACTAGAGGCAGGGGTGGAGGGGTGACTAGAGGCAGGGGTGGAGGGGTGACTAGAGGCAGGGGTGGAGGGGTGACTAGAGGCAGGGTGGAGGGGTGACTAGAGGCAGGGGTGGAGGGGTGACTAGAGGCAGGGGTGGAGGGGTGACTAGAGGCAGGGGTGGAGGGGTGACTAGAGGCAGGGGTGGAGGGGTGACTAGAGGCAGGGGTGGAGGGGTGACTAGAGGCAGGGGTGGAGGGTGACTAGGAGGCAGGGGTGGAGGGGTGACTAGAGGCAGGAGGCAGGGGTGGAGCGGTGACTAGAGGCAGGGGTGGAGGGGTGACTAGAGGCAGGGGTGGAGGGGTGACTAGAGGCAGGGGGTGGAGGGGTGACTAGAGGCAGGGGTGGAGGGGTGACTAGGAGGCAGGGGTGGAGGGGTGACTAGAGGCAGGGGTGGAGGGGTGACTAGAGGCAGGGGGTGGAGGGGTGACTAGAGGCAGGGGTGGAGGGGTGACTAGAGGCAGGGGTGGAGGGGTGACTAGAGGCAGGGATGGAGGGGTGACTAGAGGCAGGGGTGGAGGGGTGACTAGAGGCAGGGGTGGAGGGGTGACTAGAGGCAGGGGTGGAGGGGTGACTAGAGGCAGGGGTGGAGCGGTGACTAGAGGCAGGGTGGAGCGGTGACTAGAGGCAGGGGTGGAGGGGTGACTAGAGGCAGGGGTGGAGCGGTGACTAGAGGCAGGGGGTGGAGGGGTGACTAGAGGCAGGGGTGGAGCGGTGACTAGAGGCAGGTATAACTAGAGGCAGGGGTGGAGGGGTGACTAGAGGCAGGGGTGGAGGGGTGACTAGAGGCAGGGGTGGAGGGGTGACTAGAGGCAGGGGTGGGAGGGGTGACTAGAGGCAGGGGTGGAGGGGTGACTAGAGGCAGGGGTGGAGGGGTGACTAGAGGCAGGGGTGAGGGGTGACTAGAGGCAGGTGGAGGGTGACTAGAGGCAGGGGTGGAGGGGTGACTAGAGGCAGGGGTGGAGGGGTGACTAGAGGCAGGTGGAGCGGTGACTAGAGGAGGCAGGTATAACTAGAGGCAGGGGTGGAGGGGTGACTAGAGGCAGGGGTGGAGCGGTGACTAGAGGCAGGTATAACTAGAGGCAGGGTGGAGGGGTGACTAGAGGCAGGGGTGGAGGGGTGACTAGGAGGCAGGGGTGGAGGGGTGACTAGAGGCAGGGGGTGGAGGGGTGACTAGAGGCAGGGGTGGAGGGGTGACTAGAGGCAGGGGTGGAGGGGTGACTAGAGGCAGGGGTGGAGGGGTGATGACTAGAGGCATAACTAGAGGCATGGTGGAGGGGTGACTAGAGGCAGGGGATGGAGGGGTGACTAGAGGCATGGGGTGACTAGAGGCAGGGGTGGAGGGGTGACTAGAGGCAGGGGTGGAGGGGTGACTAGAGGCAGGGGGTGGAGGGGTGACTAGAGGCAGGTATAACTAGAGGCAGGGGTGGAGCGGTGACTAGAGGCAGGGGTGGAGGGGTGACTAGAGGCAGGGGTGGAGCGGTGACTAGAGGCAGGGGTGGAGGGGTGACTAGAGGCAGGGGTGGAGGGGTGACTAGAGGCAGGGGTGGAGGGGTGACTAGAGGCAGGGGTGGAGGGGTGACTAGAGGCAGGTATAACTAGAGGCAGGGGTGGAGCGGCAGAGGCAGGGGTGGAGGGGTGACTAGAGGCAGGGGTGGAGGGGTGACTAGAGGCAGGGGTGGAGGGGTGACTAGAGGCAGGGGTGGAGGGGTGACTAGAGGCAGGTATAACTAGGGCAGGGGTGTGGAGGGGTGACTAGAGGCAGGGGTAAGGTGACTAGAGCGCAGGGGTGGAGGGGTGACTAGAGGCAGGGGTATAACTAGAGGCAGGGGTGGAGCGGTGACTAGAGGCAGGGGTGGGCGGTGACTAGAGGCAGGGGTGGAGGGGTGACTAGAGGCAGGGGTGGAGGTGACTAGAGGCAGGGGTGGAGGGGTGACTAGAGGCAGGGGTGGAGGGGTGACTAGAGGCAGGTATAACTAGAGGCAGGGGTGGAGCGGTGACTAGAGGCAGGGGTGGAGGGGTGACTAGAGGCAGGGGTGGAGGGGTGACTAGAGGCAGGGGTGGAGGGGTGACTAGAGGCAGGGGTGGAGCGGTGACTAGAGGCAGGGGCAGAGTATAACTAGAGGCAGGGGTGGAGGGGTGACTAGAGGCAGGGGTGGAGGGGTGACTAGAGGCAGGTATAACTAGAGGCGGTGTGGAGGGGTGACTAGAGGCAGGGGTGGAGGGTGACTAGAGGCAGGGGTGGAGGGGTGACTAGAAGGTGAGGGTGGAGGCAGGGGTGACTAGAGTGCAGGGGTGGAGGGTGACTAGAGGCAGGGGTGGAGGGGTGACTAGAGGCAGGGGTGGAGGGGTGACTAGAGGCAGGGTGGAGGGGTGACTAGAGGCAGGGGTGGAGGGGTGACTAGAGGCAGGGGTGGAGGGGTGACTAGAGGCAGGGGTGGAGGGGTGACTAGAGGCAGGGGGAGGGAGGGGTGACTAGAGGCAGGGGTGACTAGAGGCAGAGGGGTGGAGAGGCAGCGGTGACTAGAGGCAGGGGTGGAGGGGTGACTAGAGGCAGGGGTGGATAGAGGCAGGGGGCAGGGGTGGGGGGTGACTAGAGACGGGTGGAGGGGTGACGAGAGGCAGGGGTGGAGGGGGTGACCTAGAGGCAGGGATGACTAGAGAGGCAGGGATGGAGGGGTGACTAGAGGCAGGGGTGGAGGGGTGACTAGAGGCAGGGGTGGATAGAGGCAGGGGTGGGGGCGTGACTCGAGGCAGGGGTGGGGGGTGACAAGAGGCAGGGGTGGAGGGGTGACCTAGAGGCAGGGTGACCTAGAGGCAGGGATGACTAGAGGCAGGGGTGGAGGGGTGACTAGAGGCAGGGGTGGAGCGGTGACTAGAGGCAGGGGTGGAGGGGTGACTAGAGGCAGGGGTGGATAGAGGCAGGGGTTGAGGGGTGACTGGGTGACTAGAGGTAGGGATGACTAGAGGCAGTGGTGGAGGGGTGACTAGAAGCAGGGGTGGAGGGGTGACTAGAGGCAGGGGCGGAGGGGTGACTAGAGGCAGGGGCGGAGGGGTGACTAGAGGCAGGGGCGGAGGGGTGACTAGAGGCAGGGGCGGAGGGGTGACTAGAGGCAGGGGCGGAGGGGTGACTAGAGGCAGGGCTCTCGGGGTGACTAGAGGCAGGGCTCTCGGGGTGACTAGAGGCAGGGGTGGAGGGGTGACTAGAAGCAGGGGTGGAGCGGTGACTAGAGGCAGGGGTGGATAGAGGCAGGGGTGGATAGAGGCAGGGGTGGAGGGGTGACAAGAGGCAGGGATGGATAGAGGCAGGGGTGGAGGGGTGACTAGAGGCAGGGGTGGATAGAGGCAGGGGTTGAGGGGTGACTGGGTGACTAGAGGTAGGGATGACTAGAGGCAGTGGTGGAGGGGTGACTAGAAGCAGGGGTGGAGGGGTGACTAGAGGCAGGGGCGGAGGGGTGACTAGAGGCAGGGGCGGAGGGGTGACTAGAGGCAGGGGCGGAGGGGTGACTAGAGGCAGGGGCGGAGGGGTGACTAGAGGCAGGGGCGGAGGGGTGACTAGAGGCAGGGCGGAGGGGTGACTTAGAGGCAGGGCTCTCGGGGTGACTAGAGGCAGGGCTCTCGGGTGACTAGAGGCAGGGGTGGAGGGGTGACTAGAAGCAGGGGTGGAGCGGTGACTAGAGGCAGGGGTGGATAGAGGCAGGGGTGGATAGAGGCAGGGGTGGAGGGGTGACAAGAGGCAGGGATGGATAGAGGCAGGGGTGGAGGGGTGACCTAGAGGCAGGGATGACTAGAGGCAGGGGTGGAGGGATGACTAGAGGCAGGGGTGGAGGGGTGACTAGAGGCAGGGGTGGATAGAGGCAGGGGTTGA
>NW_027038619.1:30000-34034 GCF_034236695.1 Oncorhynchus nerka
CTTCTGTCTGCGGGACAGAGGGACTTGGTGTCTTCTGTCTGCGGGACAGAGGGACTGGTGTCTTCTGGTGTCGTCTGTCTGCGGGACAGAGGGGACTGGTGTCTTCTGTCTGCGGGACAGGGGGACTGGTGTCTGCGGGACAGGGGGACTGGTGTCTTCTGTCTGCGGGACAGGGGGACTGGTGTCTTCTGTCTGCGGGACAGGGGGACTGGTGTCTTCTGTCTGCGGGACAGGGGGACTGGTGTCTTCTGTCTGCGGGACAGGGGGACTGGTGTCTTCTGTCTGCGGGACAGGGGGACTGGTGTCTTCTGTCTGCGGGACAGGGGGACTGGTGTCTTCTGTCTGCGGGACAGGGGGACTGGTGTCTTCTGTCTGCGGGACAGGGGGACTGGTGTCTACTGAAGCTTATCAGAAGTAGACATGCTTGTCTTATTGATGTTATTGCAGGGTGAGCTGCACACGGTGGACTTCCTCCTAGAGCACACCGCCTCAGTGCTAACAGTATAACTCTGGTTCATAGGCACATGCTGACTAGGTATAGTTTTAGGATTAGATTTAGGATTAAGGTTTAGGAACGTAGGATTTTGAATGGGAATCAATTCTTGTTGACTGTGATGGTTGTGAGCTGCAGAGGAAGAGAGTTTAGGACACAGATAGTTAGGGACACAGTGCCCTCCTGTGGTTGTCTGGAGAACTACACGTCTCCACCAGTCTCCTGTGGTTGTCTAGAGAACTACACGTCTCCACCACTCTCCTGTGGTTGTCTAGAGAACTACACGTCTCCACCACTCTCCTGTGGTTGTCTGGAGAACTACACGTCTCCACCACTCTCCTGTGGTTGTCTAGAGAACTACACGTCTCCACCACTCTCCTGTGGTTGTCTGGAGAACTACACGTGTTCACCACTCTCCTGTGGTTGTCTAGAGAACTACACATGTCCACCACTCTCCTGTGGTTGTCTAGAGAACTACACATGTCCACCACTCTCCTGTGGTTGTCTGGAGAACTACACGTCTCCACCACTCTCCTGTGGTTGTCTAGAGAACTACACGTCTCCACCACTCTCCTGTGGTTGTCTAGAGAACTACACGTCTCCACCAGTCTCCTGTGGTTGTCTGGAGAACTACACGTGTTCACCACTCTCCTGTGGTTGTCTGGAGAACTACACGTCTCCACCACTCTCCTGTGGTTGTCTAGAGAACTACACGTCTCCACTACTCTCCTGTGTTAAGTTGGTTGTTGATAGTTGCTAGACAACCATTTTCAGGTCTTTGCCGTAGATTTTCAAGGAGATATAAGTCTTGTCCTGCTGAAAGGTGAATTCATCTCCCCGTGTCTGGTGGAAAGCAGAGCAAGTTTTCCTCTAGGGGGAAAAAAGTTCTTAACGATGACAAGCATACCCATAACATGACGCAGCCACCACTATTCTTGAATATATGGAGAGTGGTGCTCCGTGATGTGTTGTCCTGTTTGGGGCAAATCGAATACAAAAAGTGAATTGCTTAGCCACATTTGTTGCAGCATTACTTTAGTGCCTTGTTGCAAACAGGATGCATGTTCTGGAATATTTTTATTCTGTAAAGGCTTCCTTCTTTCCACTCTTGTCAATTAGGTTAGTATTGAGAAGTAACTACAATGTTGTTGATCCATCCTCAGTTTTCTCCTGTCACAGCCATTAAACTCTGTACCTGTTTTAAAGTCACCTTGATGAACAATACTTACTACATTACTGAGAAGAGTCCATGATGAACAATACTTACTACATTACTGAGAAGAGTCCATGATGAACAATACTTACTACATTACTGAGAAGAGTCCATGATGAACAATACTTACTACATTACTGAGAAGAGTCCATGATGAACAATACTTACTACATTACTGAGAAGAGTCCATGATGAACAATACTGATGATCAAGCAGTTTAGATGCCGTAGAGTAGAGTCAGTAACAGGCCCAGTCTGGCCAGCCGTTGATTCTCTCTCTCTCTCTCTCTCTCTCGCTCTCTCTCGCTCTCCCTCTCTCTCGCGCCTCTCTCGCCTCGCCTCTCGCTCTCTCGCTCTCTCGCCCGCTCTCTCTCTCTCGTCTCTCTCTCGCCTCTCTCTCGCTCCTCTCTCGCCTCGCTCGCTCTCTCCCCTCTCGCTCTCTCTCTCTCTCTCTCTCTCGCGCGCTCTCTCTGCGCTCTCATTGGAGCAGAAAATAAATAAAATATTCATGTGTTGTAATACCAGTTAAACACCAGATGGCGGTTCTCACACAGTTCACCTCATAGACGGTTCACCTCATAGACAGTATGTATTACATCAGTAAATCTCTGTTTTTAACTAGAGTTGTGGAAAGTATGATACTTTTCTTATCTTTCTCAGATCAGAGGGTTTCTGTCCAGATTTGACAACGTTCTACCGGCCAGTCTGGCTCGACAAATGCACTGCCTGCTCACAAAATCGTAAGTACTGTTCTTATAGAGACACCACACACACACACACACACACACACACACACACACACACACACACACACACACACACACCTCATTGAGATAGTGGTGAAGGTCCAGTTGATTGTAAAGAGAACCATATGGAGTGTATCAGAATGAAGTGTGTTGTTGATGTCACTGTCATCTGGTAGTAGTTAACACACACACACACACCCCACACCACACAGGCTGAAGTGTTATTACCCTGAGACCTATGGGTGTTGAAAGTGTTCACATCCCATAAACCTGTGTGTTTCTGTCTGCAGTGTTCAGCAGTGTTGGACAGGCTGGCATCGTGGGCATAGCCAATGGCACAGTCTCCCAAATGTTAGAGGCAACGTTTGACTGTTTTACAGTTTTACAGTGAAATGCTGAATACAACAGGTGTAGTAGACCTCACAGTGAAATGCTGAATACAACAGGTGTAGTAGACCTTACAGTGAAATGCTGAATACAACAGGTGTAGTAGACCTTACAGTGAAATGCTGAATACAACAGGTGTAGTAGACCTTACAGTAAAATGCTGAATACAACAGGTGTAGTAGACCTCACAGTGAACTGCTGAATATAACAGGTGTAGTAGACATTACAGTGAAATGCTGAATACAACAGGTGTAGTAGACATTACAGTGAAATGCTGAATACAACAGGTGTAGTAGACCTCACAGTGAAATGCTGAATACAACAGGTGTAGTAGACCTCACAGTGAAATGCTGAATACAACAGGTGTAGTAGACCTCACAGTGAAATGCTGAATACAACAGGTGTAGGTAGACCTTACAGTGAAATGCTGAATACAACAGGTGTAGTAGACCTCACAGTGAAATGCTGAATACAACAGGTGTAGTAGACCTCACAGTGAAATGCTGAATACAACAGGTGTAGTAGACCTCAGTGAAATGCTGAATACAACAGGTGTAGTAGACCTCACAGTGAAATGCTGAATACAACAGGTGTAGTAGACCTCACAGTGAACTGCTGAATATAACAGGTGTAGTAGACATTACAGTGAAATGCTGAATACAACAGGTGTAGTAGACCTCACAGTGAAATGCTGAATACAACAGGTGTAGTAGACCTTACAGTGAAATGCTGAATACAACAGGTGTAGTAGACCTTACAGTGAAATGCTGAATACAACAGGTGTAGTAGACCTTACAGTGAAATGCTGAATACAACAGGTGTAGTAGACCTCACAGTGAAATGCTGAATACAACAGGTGTAGTAGACCTCACAGTGAAATGCTGAATACAACAGGTGTAGTAGACCTTACTGTGTGTAGAAATGACTTTACAAGAAAGAAAGAGTTAAAAAAAAAATATATATATATATTGTAAAAAATCGAAAGTAACACTATAATAACAATATACAGGGTATTACAGTACAGAGTCAATGTGGAGGCTATATACAGGGTATTACGGTACAGAGTCAATGTGGAGACTATATACAGGGTATTACGGTACAGAGTCAATGTGGAGGTTATATACAGGGGGTACCGGTACAGAGTCAATATGGAGGCTATATACAGGGTATTACAGTACAGAGTCAATGTGGAGGCT
>NW_027038620.1:0-34060 GCF_034236695.1 Oncorhynchus nerka
GAGGTTAAACACAGCCCAGCAGCAGACAGACAGACGGGGAGGTTAAACACAGCCCACAGCAGCAGACAGAGGAGGTTAAACACAGCCCCAGCAGACAGACAGAGGTTAAACACAGCCCACAGCAGTCAGAGGAGGTTAAGCACAGCCCACAGCAGACAGACAGGGAGGTTAAACAGCCCACAGCAGACATAGGAGGTTAAACACAGCCAGACAGTTCGCTTGGCCACAGCAGACAGACAGGAGGTTAAACACAGCCCACAGCAGACAGTCAGGAGGTTAAGCACAGCCAGCAGACATAGGAGACAGCCCACAGCAGACAGGAAGTTAAACACAGCCCCAGCAGACATAGGGAGACAGACAGAGGAGGTTAAACACAGCCCACAGCAGACAGAGGAGGTTAAACACAGCCAGACACAGCAGACAGACAGAGGAGATTAAACACAGCCCAGCAGACAGACAGAGGAGTTAAACACAGCCCACAGCAGACAGATAGGAGGTTAAGCACAGCCCACAGCAGACAGACAGAGGAGGTTAAACACAGCCCAGCAGACATAGGAGGTTAAACACAGCCCACAACAGACAGGAGGTTAAACACAGCCCCAGCAGCAGACAGAGGTTAAACACAGCCCCACAGACAGACAGAGGAGGTTAAAGCACAGCCCCAGCAGACAGACAGAGGAGATTAAACACAGCCCACAGCAGACAGACAGAGGAGGTTAAACACAGCCCACAGCAGACAGAGGACAGAGGAGGTTAAACACAGCCCACAGCAGTCAGGAGGTTAAACACAGCCCACAGCAGACAGGGGAGGTTAAACACAGCCCCACAGCAGACAGAGGAGGTTAAGCACAGCCCACAGCAGCCCACAGCAGACAGTCAGAGGTTAAACACAGCCCACAGCAGACAGAGGAGGTTAAACACAGCCCACAGCAGACAGACAGAGGAGGTTAAACACAGCCCACAGCAGACAGAGAGGAGGTTAAACACAGCCCAGCAGCAGACAGAGGTTAAACACAGCCCCAGCAGACAGAGGAGGACAAACACAGCCCCCTTCAGAGGAGGGTTAAACACAGCCCAGCAGACAGAGGAGGGTTAAACACAGCCCACAGCAGACAGAGGAGGTTAAACACAGCCCCAGCAGACAGAGGAGGTTAAACACAGCCCACAGCAGACAGTCAGGAGGTTAAACACGGCCCACAGCAGACAGACAGACAGAGAGGCCCAAACACAGCCCACAGCAGACAGAGGAGGTTAAACACAGCCCACAGCAGACAGACAGAGGAGGTTAAACACAGCCCACAGCAGACAGACAGAGGAGGTTAAACACAGCCCACAGCAGACAGGAGGTTAAACACGGCCCACAGCGACAGTCAGGGAGGTTAAGCACAGCCCACAGCAAAGACATAGGAGGTTAAACACAGCCCACAGCAGACAGAGGTTAAACTGGCCCACAGCAGACAGAGGAGGTTAAACACAGCCCACAGCAGACAGAGGAGGTTAAGCACGGCCACAGCAGACAGACAGAGGTTAAACAGCCCCAGCAGCAGACAGAGGAGGTTAAACCCACAGCAGACAGACAGAGGAGGTTAAACACAGCCCTGGCAGACAGAGGAGGTTAAGCACAGCCCACAGCAGACAGACAGAGGAGGTTAACACAGCCCACAGCAGACAGAGGTTAAACACAGCCCAGCAGACAGACAGACAGAGGTGGTTAAGCACAGCCCAGCAGACAGAGGAGGTTAAACCTGGCCCACAGCAGACAGAGGAGGTTAAACACAGCCCACAGCAGACAGAGGTTAAACACAGCCCACAGCAGACAGAGGAGGTTAAACACAGCACAGCAGACAGACAGAGGAGGTTAAACACAGCCCCACAGCAGACAGAGGAGGTTAAGCTGCAGCCCACAGCAGACAGACAGAGGAGGTTAAACACAGCCCACAGCAGACAGACAGAGGAGGTTAAGCAGCCCACACAGACAGAGGAGGTTAAACACAGCCCACAGCAGACAGACAGGAGGTTAAACACAGCCCAGCAGCAGACAGAGGTTAAACACAGTTTAAACAGAGAGATTAACAGCCCACAGCAGACAGAGGAGGTTAAACACAGCAGCAGACACAGCCCCACAGCAGACAGACCCAGGGAGGTTAACCACAGCCCACATGAAGCAGACAGAGGAGGTTAACACAGCCCACAGCAGACAGGAGATTAAACACAGCCCACAGCAGACAGAGGAGGAGTTAAACACAGCCCAGCAGACAGACAGAGGAGGTTAAACACAGCCCCACAGACAGACAGAGGTTAAACACAGCCCACAGCAGACAGAGGAGAGGTTAAACACAGCCCACAGCAGACAGTTAAACACAGAGCAGACAGAGATTAAACACAGCCCACAGCAGACAGACTGGCCAGCAGGAGGTTAAACACAGCCCACAGCAGACAGACAGAGGAGGTTAAACACAGCCCACAGCAGACAGAGGAGGTTAAACACGGCCCACAGCAGACAGAGGTTAAACACAGCCCACAGCAGACAGAGGAGGAGGTTAAGCACAGCCCACAGCAGACAGAGGAGGTTAAACACAGCCCACAGCAGACAGAGGAGGTTAAACACAGCCCACAGCAGACAGACAGAGGAGGTTAAACACAGCCCACAGCAGACAGAGGGAGGTTAAACACAGCCCACAGCAGACAGAGGGAGGTTAACAGCCCACAGCAGACAGGAGGTTAAACACAGCCCACAGCAGACAGACAGAGGAGGTTAACACAGCCCACAGCAGACAGCCCACAGAGACAGGGTTAAACACAGCCCCACAGCAGACTAGAGGAGGTTAAACACAGCCCACAGCAGACAGGGGAGGTTAAACACAGCCCACAGCAGACAGACAGAGGACAGAGGTTAAACACAGCCCCAGCAGACAGACAGAGGAGGTTAAGCACAGCCCACAGCAGACAGACAGAGGAGGTTAAGCACAGCCCCAAGCAGACAGAGGAGGTTAAACACAGCCCACAGCAGACAGACAGAGGTTAAACACAGCCCACAGCAGACAGACAGAGGAGGTTAAACACAGCCCCAGACAGCAGACAGAGGGATGGTAGACGAAAGGAGGGGATGTTAAACACAGCCCACGGGCAGAGGAGGAGCCCAATGACAGAGGTTGGGCAGACAGAATGGGAGACAGACAGGTTAAACACAGCCCCAAGATCAGAGGGAGGTTAAACACAGCCCACAGCAGACCTACAGCCCACAGCAGACAGAGGAGGTTAACAGACATTTTCTTACTGACCAGACAGACAGAGGAGGTTAAACACAGCCCACAGGCATAATCAATCATTGAATCGAAGGTCAAGCCCACAGACAAAGTCAAGATGAGCCAGGAGGATTATCTAAATTTAATACAGTTGGTGGCAGTTATGATTTTTAATAGCTAGGCTTGAACACCATATTAGTCTAATAAGATCATCCTGATAGGTGAGGGTATCTTAACAACCTGATAAGATATGCAAAGTTTATTCTGAAGGAAGCGTTTGAGATGGTGATTCTAATTGAGAAAACTACTGTGTGTGTGGATATATGCTAAAGTAAACTTCATCAATGCATGGTAACTAGTTAAAACATTAAAACAACACAATTGAGATCTAGCTTATGATTAGCCCATGGTATTTACAGACAGGCAAACCCTCATGTTTCAGAATATATATTTATAAAAACACTCGCAGCATCATTTGGGCCACAGGTGAACAAATCCCAGACCTCAATGGGGTGGCAGGGTAGCCTAGTGGTTAGAGTGTAGAGGCGGCAGGGTAGCCTAGTGGTTAGAGTGTAGAGGGCGGCAGGGTAGCCTAGTGGTTAGAGTGTAGAGGCGGCAGGGTAGCCTAGTGGTTAGAGTGTAGAGGCGGCAGGGTAGCCTAGTGGTTAGAGTGTAGAGGTGGCAGGGTAGCCTAGTGGTTAGAGTGTAGAGGTGGCAGGGTAGCCTAGTGGTTAGAGTGTAGAGGTGGCAGGGTAGCTTAGTGGTTAGAGTGTAGAGGTGGCAGGGTAGCCTAGTGGTTAGAGTGTAGAGGTGGCATGGTAGCCTAGTGGTTAGAGTGTAGAGGTGGCAGGGTAGCCTAGTGGTTAGAGTGTAGAGGTGGCAGGGAGTAGCCTAGTGGTTAGAGTGTAGAGGTGGCAGGGTAGCCTAGTGGTTAGAGTGTAGAGGTGGCAGGGTAGCCTAGTGGTTAGAGTGTAGAGGTGGCAGGGTAGCCTAGTGGTTAGAGTGTAGGGCGGCAGGGTAGCCTAGTGGTTAGAGTGTAGAGGTGGCAGGGTAGCCTAGTGGTTAGAGTGTGAGGTGGCAGGGTAGCCTAGTGGTTAGAGTGTAGAGGTGGCAGGGTAGCCTAGTGGTTAGAGTGTAGAGGTGGCAGGGTAGCCTAGTGGTTAGAGTGTAGGCGGCAGGGTAGCCTAGTGGTTAGAGTGTAGAGGAGGCAGGGTAGCCTAGTGGTTAGAGTGTAGAGGTGGCAGGGTAGCCTAGTGGTTAGAGTGTAGGCGGCAGGGTAGCCTAGTGGTTAGAGTGTAGAGGTGGCAGGGTAGCCTAGTGGTTAGAGTGTAGAGGCGGCAGGGTAGCCTAGTGGTTAGATTGTAGAGGCGGCAGGGTAGCTGAGTGGTTAGAGTGTAGAGGTGACAGGGTAGCCTAGTGGTTAGAGTGTAGAGGTGGCAGGGTAGCCTAGTGGTTAGAGTGTAGAGGCGGCAGGGTAGCCTAGTGGTTAGAGTGTAGAGGCGGCAGGGTAGCCTAGTGGTTAGAGTGTAGAGGTGGCAGGGTAGCCTAGTGGTTAGAGTGTAGAGGCGGCAGGGTAGCCTAGTGGTTAGAGTGTAGAGGTGGCAGGGTAGCCTAGTGGTTAGAGTGTAGAGGCGGCAGGGTAGCCTAGTGGTTAGAGTGTAGAGGCGGCAGGGTAGCCTAGTGGTTAGAGTGTAGAGGCGGCAGGGTAGCCTAGTGGTTAGAGTGTAGAGGCGGCAGGGTAGCCTAGTGGTTAGAGTGTAGGCGGCAGGGTAGCCTAGTGGTTAGAGTGTAGAGGCGGCAGGGTAGGCTAGTGGTTAGAGTGTAGAGGCGGCAGGGTAGCCTAGTGGTTAGAGTGTAGAGGCGGCAGGGTAGCCTAGTGGTTAGAGTGTAGAGGCGGCAGGGTAGCCTAGTGGTTAGAGTGTAGAGGCGGCAGGGTAGCCTAGTGGTTAGAGTGTAGAGGCGGCAGGGTAGCCTAGTGGTTAGAGTGTAGAGGCGGCAGGGTAGCCTAGTGGTTAGAGTGTAGAGGCGGCAGGGTAGCCTAGTGGTTAGAGTGTAGAGGCTGCAGGGTAGCCTAGTGGTTAGAGTGTAGAGGCGGCAGGGTAGCCTAGTGGTTAGAGTGGAGAGGCGGCAGGGTAGCCTAGTGGTTAGAGTGTAGGCGGCAGGGTAGCCTAGTGGTTAGAGTGTAGAGGCGGCAGGGTAGGCTAGTGGTTAGAGTGTAGAGGCGGCAGGGTAGCCTAGTGGTTAGAGTGTAGAGGCGGGAGGGTAGCCTAGTGGTTAGAGTGTAGAGCGGCAGGGTAGCCTAGTGGTTAGAGTGTAGAGGCGGCAGGGTAGCCTAGTGGTTAGAGTGTAGAGGCGGCAGGGTAGCCTAGTGGTTAGAGTGTAGAGGCGGCAGGGTAGCCTAGTGGTTAGAGTGTAGAGGCGGCAGGGTAGCCTAGTGGTTAGAGTGTAGAGGCTGCAGGGTAGCCTAGTGGTTAGAGTGTAGAGGCGGCAGGGTAGCCTAGTGGTTAGAGTGTAGAGGCGGCAGGGTAGCCTAGTGGTTAGAGTGTAGAGGCGGCAGGGTAGCCTAGTGGTTAGAGTGTAGAGGCGGCAGGGTAGCCTAGTGGTTAGAGTGTAGAGGTGGCAGGGTAGCCTAGTGGTTAGAGTGTAGAGGCGGCAGGGTAGCCTGGTGGTTAGAGTGTAGAGGTGGCAGGGTAGCCTAGTGGTTAGAGTGTAGAGGTGGCAGGGTAGCCTAGTGGTTAGAGTGTAGAGGCGGCAGGGTAGCCTAGTGGTTAGAGTGTAGAGGTGGCAGGGTAGCCTAGTGGTTAGAGTGTAGAGGTGGCAGGGTAGCCTAGTGGTTAGAGTGTAGAGGTGGCAGGGAGCCTAGTGGTTAGAGTGTAGAGGCGGCAGGGTAGCCTAGTGGTTAGAGTGTAGGCGGCAGGGTAGCCTAGTGGTTAGAGTGTAGAGGCGGCAGGGTAGCCTAGTGGTTAGAGTGTAGAGGTGGCAGGGTAGCCTAGTGGTTAGAGTGTAGAGGTGGCAGGGTAGCCTAGTGGTTAGAGTGTAGAGGCGGCAGGGTAGCCTAGTGGTTAGAGTGTAGAGGTGGCAGGCTGGCCTAGTGGTTAGAGTGTAGAGGTGGCAGGGTAGCCTAGTGGTTAGAGTGTAGAGGTGGCAGGGTAGCCTAGTGGTTAGAGTGTAGAGGCGGCAGGGTAGCCTAGTGGTTAGAGTGTAGGCGGCAGGGTAGCCTAGTGGTTAGAGTGTAGGCGGCAGGGTAGCCTGGTGGTTAGAGTGTAGAGGTGGCAGGGTAGCCTAGTGGTTAGAGTGTAGGCGGCAGGGTAGCCTAGTGGTTAGAGTGTAGGCGGCAGGGTAGCCTAGTGGTTAGAGTGTAGGCGGCAGGGTAGCCTAGTGGTTAGAGTGTAGAGGCGGCAGGGTAGCCTAGTGGTTAGAGTGTAGGCGGCAGGGGTAGCCTAGTGGTTAGAGTGTAGGCGGCAGGGTAGCCTAGTGGTTAGAGTGTAGAGGTGGCAGGGTAGCCTAGTGGTTAGAGTGTAGAGGTGGCAGGGTAGCCTAGTGGTTAGAGTGTAGAGGGCGGCAGGGTAGCCTAGTGGTTAGAGTGTAGAGGTGGCAGGGTAGCCTAGTGGTTAGAGTGTAGAGCGGCAGGGTAGCCTAGTGGTTAGAGTGTAGAGGTGGCAGGGTAGCCTAGTGGTTAGAGTGTAGAGGTGGCAGGGTAGCCTAGTGGTTAGAGTGTAGGCGGCAGGGTAGCCTAGTGGTTAGAGTGTAGAGGCGGCAGGGTAGCCTAGTGGTTAGAGTGTAGAGGTGGCAGGGTAGCCTAGTGGTTAGAGTGTAGAGGTGGCAGGGTAGCCTAGTGGTTAGAGTGTAGAGGCGGCAGGGTAACCTAGTGGTTAGAGTGTAGAGGTGGCAGGGTAGCCTAGTGGTTAGAGTGTAGAGGTGGCAGGGTAGCCTAGTGGTTAGAGTGTAGAGGTGGCAGGGTAGCCTAGTGGTTAGAGTGTAGGCGGCAGGGTAGCCTAGTGGTTAGAGTGTAGGCGGCAGGGTAGCCTAGTGGTTAGAGTGTAGAGGCGGCAGGGTAGCCTAGTGGTTAGAGTGTAGAGGCGGCAGGGTAGGCTAGTGGTTAGAGTGTAGAGACGGCAGGGGTAGCCTAGTGGTTAGAGTGTAGAGGCGGCAGGGTAGCCTAGTGGTTAGAGTGTAGAGGCGGCAGGGTAGCCTAGTGGTTAGAGTGTAGGCGGCAGGGTAGCCTAGTGGTTAGAGTGTAGAGGCGGCAGGGTAGCCTAGTGGTTAGAGTGTGAGGCGGCAGGGTGGCCTAGTGGTTAGAGTGTAGAGGCGGCAGGGTAGCCTAGTGGTTAGAGTGTAGAGGCTGCAGGGTAGCCTAGTGGTTAGAGTGTAGAGGCGGCAGGGTAGCCTAGTGGTTAGAGTGTAGAGGCGGCAGGGTAGCCTAGTGGTTAGAGTGTAGAGGCGGCAGGGTAGCCTAGTGGTTAGAGTGTAGAGGCGGCAGGGTAGCCTAGTGGTTAGAGTGTAGAGGTGGCAGGGTAGCCTAGTGGTTAGAGTGTAGAGGAGGCAGGTAGCCTAGTGGTTAGAGTGTAGAGGCGGCAGGGTAGCCTAGTGGTTAGAGTGTAGAGGTGGCAGGGTAGCCTAGTGGTTAGAGTGTAGAGGTGGCAGGGTAGCCTAGTGGTTAGAGTGTAGAGGTGGCAGGGTAGCCTAGTGGTTAGAGAATTGGACTAGTAACCGCAAGTTTGCAAGTTCAAACCCCCGAGCCGACAAGGTACAAATATGTCGTTCTGCCCCTGAACAGGCAGTTTAACCCACTGTTCCTAGGCCGTCATTGAAAATAAGAATTTGTTCTTAACCGACTTGCCTGGTTAAATGAAGGTCAAATAAATTGCTAATATACTGTAGACCTTAGGCTATATGCATGGTCCACCATAATAAAAGCATTTGAACCAATATGTTAATTAGTCCCATTTCTGGAGATGGAGATGATATTTTAGACGGTGCCCGTAGAATGTTAGTAGTAGAAAGTAATTGAACTTTGAACTCTTTGTACATAAAATGTCTCCGGCAGAGACACAAAAAAGGAAACCTCCCCCTCTGTGACTTCCCCCCTCCCTGCTACAAAAATGTCCAGAGGAAACACTGCAAGTAACCTTGGTAACACTGCATGTTTGGTAGTGTATATATACACAGTGAATGTAAAGCGAGGTTCTTTACCTTCCATCTCTATTGCTGTCCAACTCTTTGAAACGCTGATTGGAGACTCAGGCCTATAGTGACTCGTGGGACCTGTGAACACAACAATGTAGGGTTACTGTGAAATCCCCTGATAACGTTCCAGGCTACATAGTTGGGAACTGTGAAATCCCCTGTTAACGTTCCAGGCTACATAGTTGTGAACTGTGAAATCGACCTGATAACGTTCCAGGCTACATAGTTGTGAACTGTGAAATCCCTGATAGCGTTCCAGGCTACGTAGTTGTGAACTGTGAAATCCCCTGATAACGTTCCAGGCTACATAGTTGTGAACTGTGAAATCCCACCTTCAGTGAAAACGGTAATAAGTCATTGAGTGACAAAACAATTTGACTCAAATTTCAATTTGGTGGTGGAATTCCCCTTTAACTATATCAAATATACGTGGCTCCCGAGTGGCACAGCAGTCTAAGGCACTGCATCTCAGTGCAAGAGGTGTCACTACAGTCCCTGGTTCGAATCTAGGCTGCATCACATCCGGACGTGATTGGGAGTCCCATAGGACAGCGAACAATTGGCCCAGAGTCATCCGGGTTTGGCCAGGGTAGGCCGTCATTGTAAATAATAATTTGTTCTTAACTGACTTGCCTAGTAAAATAAAAAAATAAAAATACACTTAGTTAACAAAACATTTGTAACTCGTTCCAAGATCGACTGACCAGGTTAAAGAAGGATTTTTAAGCCTTGAGACAATTGAGACATCGATTGTGTATATGTGTGCCATTCTGAGGGTGAATGGGCAAGACAAAAGATTAAAGTGCCTTTGAACGGGGTATGGTGCCAGGCGTACTGGTAGTAGGTGCCAGGCGTAGGTGCCAGGCGTACTGGTAGTAGGTGCCAGGCGTAGGTGCCAGGCATGCTGGTAGTAGGTGCCAGGCATACTGGTAGTAGGTGCCAGGCGTAGGTGCCAGGCGTACTGGTAGTAGGTGCCAGGCGTACTGGTAGTAGGTGCCAGGCGTACTGGTAGTAGGTGCCAGGCGTACTGGTAGTAGGTGCCACGCGTAGGTGCCAGGCGTACTGGTAGTAGGTGCCAGGCGTACTGGTAGTAGGTGCCAGGCGGAGGTGCCAGGCGTACTGGTAGTAGGTGCCAGGCGTAGGTGCCAGGCGTACTGGTGGTTTGATTGTGTCAAGAACTGCAATGCTGCTAGGTTTTTCACACTCAACAATTTCCTGTGTGTATGAAGAATGGTCCACCACCTAAAGGAACCCTAGCCAACTTTACTGGAGGGAGGGAGGGAGGAGGGAGGGAGGGAGGGAGAAATGGGGATGTAGGACTGCGGGGGAGGGAGGGAGGATGGACTGAGGGGAGGGGGAGGGAGGGAGGATGGACTGAGGGGAGTTTTAGGGAGGGAGGATGGGCTGAGGGAGGGAGGATGGACTGAGGGGAGGGAGGGAGGATGGACTGAGGGGGGGGAGGGAGGAAGGGAGGATGGACTGAGGGGGAGGGAGGGAGGATGGACTGAGGGGAGGGGAGGGAGGAAGGGAGGATGGACTGAGGGAGGGAGGGAGGATGGACTGAAGGGAGGGGAGGGAGGATGGACTGAGGGGAGGGGGGGAGGGAGGATGGGCTGAGGGGAGGGAGGATGGACTGAGGGGAGGGGGGGGAGGGAGGAAGGGAGGATGGACTGAGGGGAGGGAGGGAGGAAGGGAGGATGGACTGAGGGGAGGGAGGGGAGAATGGACTGAGGGAGGGAGGAGGATGGACTGAAGGGAGGGGAGGGAGGATGGACTGAGGGGGAGGGGGAGGGAGGATGGGCTGAGGGGAGGAGGGAGGGGGTTCACCCAGTGCTTGGGCAATCAGGCGATGAGTCAGTCATGCTGAGAGAACATTTGGTTCTACTGTAAAAAAAATATATATAAAAAATAAAACATAAAAACGTGTCAGGATCCAGAATGCAATCAGGGCGCTTTGTGCTGTACGGCAACATAATGACATGATTTCCCCTCTGTTCGCCATTCGCCCTAGTTTTCAGGCACTGGAAAAAGGCTCACTCCGCACTCCGTTCTCCTTCACCGAACCACGTGAGCCACATTCACTTTCCGATCACAAGAAACGAGATGAGCAAGAAAGGGGGGAAGAAAGGGGGGGGAAGTTGACCTCCATTCACGACTAAACCAATCCCTTATCATTGACTCAATCTAAAAGGGGCAAACTGATTGCTCCAAAGATGTAGAAAGAAGCACTTTACATAATGCTAATTACACATCCGCCATAATTAGCTTTCTGTACATGATTTGGCTAATTACGGAAAAGCTAATTGTGAAATTAGCCATTTTTTCCACCATACAGTGTTCTGCATTAAGAATCCTTGTGTTTAGATATTTAACAGAGCAAAATATGAACAATGAATTGCATTGGACGCTATTTATCTTCAGTTTATAGATCCAGGGTTAAGGTCAATTCCTATTTAACTTGAAATTCTAAATTCAATTCTTGATTTCACTCATGAAGTGGAGAATGTTATTTGAGTTCCATTTCGAATTTCAACAATCTTCAAGTTCTGGAATTTAATTGATTAGACAGTTTGGACTTTTTTTTTTAAATTGAAATTGGAAAACATGAAATGTTTTCTTTGGGAATTCGGTGTTTTTACATTTCCCAGTAAATGGATTTAAGGGATAATGTATCATTGGCTGCAGGATTTGTTTTAAATCAGTTCAACTTGTATTTCTACATTTCCAGTATAGCTAGGCTATCTGAACAGAAACAGTGTTCAGCCTGAAAGCCAGAGGCAATTTAATTAGAATTGGAATTTGTGGAATTGTTAAGGATAATGAATTTGGAATTGAATTCTTGGAATTTACCAAACATCAAATCAAATCAAATTGTATATGTCACATACACATGGTTAGCAGATGTTAATGCGAGTGTAGCGAAATGCTTGTGCTTCTAGTTCCGACAATGCAGTGATAACCAACGAGTAATCTAACCTAACAATTCCAAAACTACTATCTTATACACACAAGTGTAAAAAGGGATAAAGAATATGTACATTGGAATTGAGAGGAATTTAATTATCTCTGAATTCAAAGACTGACCTGGAATTTGAATTGAATTAAATGTAATTTACAAGGAGAGAGATTGTAATTAGAATGTGGAATTCACCCCCTGACCTTTGTTCAAAGATTCCAAAAGTTCACAAAACTCAAAAGGAGGAAGAATCATTCAACGAGAAACTACATTTTATGTCAACTCTGAATATAAAGTGACAGTTCACCCAAATTACAAAATTACTAATTTGTGTGAGCAGTCTACGGACAACGACCATGTTGTGGGTTTGTTTACTTGGCCACTGTCACCAACACTGCTAACCAAATCAAGGACTGCAGCTCTTCCTGGTCCATATACTGCTTTCAGCGTCAGGAAATATTATGTCTTTTATCCCCCATCTCATGAAAACCTTTCCATGTATTCAACTGTTGCATGGGTTCATGGTAACATGGTGAGGTGATGTCCTCTTGCAAACGCAACATATTCTGTATCTGTCATTGTAAAGACATGTCCTGTGTTTCAACTGCTGGCATTTCTGTATCGCACTTTGTGACATCTGCTAATGTAAAAAAAAAAAAAAAAAGCTTCATAAATGCATTTGATTGATTGATATCCCATCCATCTGCAGTCCCTCTGCTCTCTCCATCCTGATATCCCATCCATCTGCAGTCCCTCTGCTCTCTCCATCCTGATATCCCACCCATCTGCAGTCCCTCTGCTCTCTCCATCCTGATATCCCATCCATCTGCAGTCCCTCTGCTCTCTCCATCCTGATATCCCATCCATCTGCAGTCCCTCTGCTCTCTCCATCCTGATATCCCACCCTACTGCAGTCCCTCTGCTCTCTCCATCCTGATATCCCACCCTACTGCAGTCCCTCTACTCTCTCCATCCTGATATCCCACCCATCTGCAGTCCACCTGCTCTCTCCATCCTGATATCCCACCCATCTGCAGTCCCTCTGCTCTCTCCATCCTGATATCCCACCCATCTGCAGTCCCTCTGCTCTCTCCATCCTGATATCCCACCCTACTGCTTTTGACATTTCTCCACCCATCTGCAGTCCTCTGCTCTCTCCATCCTGATATCCCACCCTACTGCTTGAGATTCTCCACCCATCTGCAGTCCCTCTGCTCTCTCCATCCTGATATCCCATCCATCTGCAGTCCTCTGCTCTCTCCATCCTGATATCCCACCCTACTGCTTGACATTCTCCACCCATCTGCAGTCCCTCTGCTCTCTCCATCCTGATATCCCACCCTACTGCTTGAGATTCTCCACCCATCTGCAGTCCCTCTGCTCTCTCCATCCTGATATCACCCTACTGCTTGACATTCTCCACCCATCTGCAGTCTCTGCTCTCTCCATCCTGATATCCCACCCTACTGCTTGACATTCTCCACCCATCTGCAGTCTCTCTGCTCTCTCCATCCTGATATCCCACCCTACTGCTTGACATTTCTCCACCCATCTGCAGTCCCTCTGCTCTCTCCATCCTGATATCCCATCCATCTGCAGTCCCTCTGCTCTCTCCATCCTGATATCCCACCCTACTGCTTGACATTCTCCACCCATCTGCAGTCTCTCTGCTCTCTCCATCCTGATATCCCATCCATCTGCAGTCCCTCTGCTCTCTCCATCCTGATATCCCACCCATCTGCAGTCCCTCTGCTCTCTCCATCCTGATATCCCACCCATCTGCAGTCCCTCTACTCTCTCCATCCTGATATCCCACCCTACTGCTTGACATTCTCCACCCATCTGCAGTCCCTCTGCTCTCTCCATCCTGATATCCCACCCATCTGCAGTCCCTCTGCTCTCTCCATCCTGATATCCCATCCATCTGCAGTCCCTCTGCTCTCTCCATCCTGATATCCCACCCACTGCTTGAGATTCTCCACCCATCTGCAGTCCCTCTGCTCTCTCCATCCTGATATCCCATCCATCTGCAGTCCCTCTGCTCTCTCCATCCTGATATCCCACCCTACTGCTTGAGATTCTCCACCCATCTGCAGTCTCTCTGCTCTCTCCATCCTGATATCCCATCCATCTGCAGTCCCTCTGCTCTCTCCATCCTGATATCCCACCCATCTGCAGTCCCTCTGCTCTCTCCATCCTGATATCCCACCCATCTGCAGTCCCTCTGCTCTCTCCATCCTGATATCCCACCCATCTGCAGTCCCTCTGCTCTCTCCATCCTGATATCCTACCCATCTGCAGTCCCTCTGCTCTCTCCATCCTGATATCCCACCCATCTGCAGTCCCTCTGCTCTCTCCATCCTGATATCCCACCCTACTGCTTGACATTCTCCACCCATCTGCAGTCCCTCTGCTCTCTCCATCCTGATATCCCACCCTACTGCTTGAGATTCTCCACCCATCTGCAGTCCCACTGCTCTCTCCATCCTGATATCCCATCCATCTGCAGTCCCTCTGCTCTCTCCATCCTGATATCCCACCCTACTGCTTGACATTCTCCACCCATCTGCAGTCCCTCTGCTCTCTCCATCCTGATATCCACCCTACTGCTTGAGATTCTCCACCCATCTGCAGTTCCTCTGCTCTCTCCATCCTGATATCCCACCCTACTGCTTGAGATTCTCCACCCATCTGCAGTCCCTCTGCTCTCTCCATCCTGATATCCCACCCTACTGCTTGAGATTCTCCACCCATCTGCAGTCCCTCTGCTCTCTCCATCCTGATATCCCATCCATCTGCAGTCCCTCTGCTCTCTCCATCCTGATATCCCACCCTACTGCTTGAGATTCTCCACCCATCTGCAGTCTCTCTGCTCTCTCCATCCTGATATCCCATCCATCTGCAGTCCCTCTGCTCTCTCCATCCTGATATCCCACCCATCTGCAGTCCCTCTGCTCTCTCCATCCTGATATCCCACCCATCTGCAGTCCCTCTGCTCTCTCCATCCTGATATCCCACCCATCTGCAGTCCCTCTGCTCTCTCCATCCTGATATCCCACCCATCTGCAGTCCCTCTGCTCTCTCCATCCTGATATCCCACCCATCTGCAGTCCCTCTGCTCTCTCCATCCTGATATCCCACCCTACTGCTTGACATTCTCCACCCATCTGCAGTCCCTCTGCTCTCTCCATCCTGATATCCCACCCTACTGCTTGAGATTCTCCACCCATCTGCAGTCCCTCTGCTCTCTCCATCCTGATATCCCATCCATCTGCAGTCCCTCTGCTCTCTCCATCCTGATATCCCACCCTACTGCTTGACATTCTCCACCCATCTGCAGTCCCTCTGCTCTCTCCATCCTGATATCCCACCCTACTGCTTGAGATTCTCCACCCATCTGCAGTCCCTCTGCTCTCTCCATCCTGATATCCCACCCTACTGCTTGACATTCTCCACCCATCTGCAGTCTCTCTGCTCTCTCCATCCTGATATCCCACCCTACTGCTTGACATTCTCCACCCATCTGCAGTCTCTCTGCTCTCTCCATCCTGATATCCCACCCTACTGCTTGACATTCTCCACCCATCTGCAGTCCCTCTGCTCTCTCCATCCTGATATCCCATCCATCTGCAGGCCCTCTGCTCTCTCCATCCTGATATCCCACCCTACTGCTTGACATTCTCCACCCATCTGCAGTCTCTCTGCTCTCTCCATCCTGATATCCCATCCATCTGCAGTCCCTCTGCTCTCTCCATCCTGATATCCCACCCATCTGCAGTCCCTCTGCTCTCTCCATCCTGATATCCCACCCATCTGCAGTCCCTCTACTCTCTCCATCCTGATATCCCACCCTACTGCTTGACATTCTCCACCCATCTGCAGTCCCTCTGCTCTCTCCATCCTGATATCCCACCCATCTGCAGTCCCTCTGCTCTCTCCATCCTGATATCCCATCCATCTGCAGTCCCTCTGCTCTCTCCATCCTGATATCCCACCCTACTGCTTGAGATTCTCCACCCATCTGCAGTCCCTCTGCTCTCTCCATCCTGATATCCCATCCATCTGCAGTCCCTCTGCTCTCTCCATCCTGATATCCCACCCTACTGCTTGAGATTCTCCACCCATCTGCAGTCTCTCTGCTCTCTCCATCCTGATATCCCATCCATCTGCAGTCCCTCTGCTCTCTCCATCCTGATATCCCACCCATCTGCAGTCCCTCTGCTCTCTCCATCCTGATATCCCACCCATCTGCAGTCCCTCTGCTCTCTCCATCCTGATATCCCACCCATCTGCAGTCCCTCTGCTCTCTCCATCCTGATATCCTACCCATCTGCAGTCCCTCTGCTCTCTCCATCCTGATATCCCACCCATCTGCAGTCCCTCTGCTCTCTCCATCCTGATATCCCACCCTACTGCTTGAGATTCTCCACCCATCTGCAGTCCCACTGCTCTCTCCATCCTGATATCCCATCCATCTGCAGTCCCTCTGCTCTCTCCATCCTGATATCCCACCCTACTGCTTGACATTCTCCACCCATCTGCAGTCCCTCTGCTCTCTCCATCCTGATATCCCACCCTACTGCTTGAGATTCTCCACCCATCTGCAGTTCCTCTGCTCTCTCCATCCTGATATCCCACCCTACTGCTTGAGATTCTCCACCCATCTGCAGTCCCTCTGCTCTCTCCATCCTGATATCCCACCCTACTGCTTGAGATTCTCCACCCATCTGCAGTCCCTCTGCTCTCTCCATCCTGATATCCCATCCATCTGCAGTCCCTCTGCTCTCTCCATCCTGATATCCCACCCTACTGCTTGAGATTCTCCACCCATCTGCAGTCTCTCTGCTCTCTCCATCCTGATATCCCATCCATCTGCAGTCCCTCTGCTCTCTCCATCCTGATATCCCACCCATCTGCAGTCCCTCTGCTCTCTCCATCCTGATATCCCACCCATCTGCAGTCCCTCTGCTCTCTCCATCCTGATATCCCACCCATCTGCAGTCCCTCTGCTCTCTCCATCCTGATATCCCACCCATCTGCAGTCCCTCTGCTCTCTCCATCCTGATATCCCACCCATCTGCAGTCCCTCTGCTCTCTCCATCCTGATATCCCACCCTACTGCTTGACATTCTCCACCCATCTGCAGTCCCTCTGCTCTCTCCATCCTGATATCCCACCCTACTGCTTGAGATTCTCCACCCATCTGCAGTCCCTCTGCTCTCTCCATCCTGATATCCCATCCATCTGCAGTCCCTCTGCTCTCTCCATCCTGATATCCCACCCTACTGCTTGACATTCTCCACCCATCTGCAGTCCCTCTGCTCTCTCCATCCTGATATCCCACCCTACTGCTTGAGATTCTCCACCCATCTGCAGTTCCTCTGCTCTCTCCATCCTGATATCCCACCCATCTGCAGTCCCTCTGCTCTCTCCATCCTGATATCCCATCCATCTGCAGTCCCTCTGCTCTCTCCATCCTGATATCCCATCCATCTGCAGTCCTCTGCTCTCTCCATCCTGATATCCCACCTACTGCAGTCCTCTGCTCTCTCCATCCTGATATCCCACCCTACTGCAGTCCTCTACTCTCTCCATCCTGATATCCACCCATCTGCAGTCCACCTGCTCTCTCCATCCTGATATCCCACCCTACTGCTTGAGATTCTCCACCCATCTGCAGTCCCTCTGCTCTCTCCATCCTGATATCCCACCCTACTGCTTGACATTCTCCACCCATCTGCAGTCTCTCTGCTCTCTCCATCCTGATATCCCACCCTACTGCTTGACATTCTCCACCCATCTGCAGTCTCTCTGCTCTCTCCATCCTGATATCCCACCCTACTGCTTGACATTCTCCACCCATCTGCAGTCCCTCTGCTCTCTCCATCCTGATATCCCATCCATCTGCAGTCCCTCTGCTCTCTCCATCCTGATATCCCACCCTACTGCTTGACATTCTCCACCCATCTGCAGTCTCTCTGCTCTCTCCATCCTGATATCCCATCCATCTGCAGTCCTCTGCTCTCTCCATCCTGATATCACCCATCTGCAGTCCCTCTGCTCTCTCCATCCTGATATCCCACCCATCTGCAGTCCCTCTACTCTCTCCATCCTGATATCCCACCCTACTGCTTGACATTCTCCACCCATCTGCAGTCCCTCTGCTCTCTCCATCCTGATATCCCACCCATCTGCAGTCCCTCTGCTCTCTCCATCCTGATATCCCATCCATCTGCAGTCCCTCTGCTCTCTCCATCCTGATATCCCACCCTACTGCTTGAGATTCTCCACCCATCTGCAGTCCCTCTGCTCTCTCCATCCTGATATCCCATCCATCTGCAGTCCCTCTGCTCTCTCCATCCTGATATCCCACCCATCTGCAGTCCCTCTGCTCTCTCCATCCTGATATCCCATCCATCTGCAGTCCCTCTGCTCTCTCCATCCTGATATCCCATCCATCTGCAGTCCCTCTGCTCTCTCCATCCTGATATCCCACCCTACTGCAGTCCCTCTGCTCTCTCCATCCTGATATCCCACCCTACTGCAGTCCCTCTACTCTCTCCATCCTGATATCCCACCCATCTGCAGTCCACCTGCTCTCTCCATCCTGATATCCCACCCATCTGCAGTCCCTCTGCTCTCTCCATCCTGATATCCCACCCATCTGCAGTCCCTCTGCTCTCTCCATCCTGATATCCCACCCTACTGCTTGACATTCTCCACCCATCTGCAGTCCCTCTGCTCTCTCCATCCTGATATCCCACCCTACTGCTTGAGATTCTCCACCCATCTGCAGTCCCTCTGCTCTCTCCATCCTGATATCCCATCCATCTGCAGTCCCTCTGCTCTCTCCATCCTGATATCCCACCCTACTGCTTGACATTCTCCACCCATCTGCAGTCCCTCTGCTCTCTCCATCCTGATATCCCACCCTACTGCTTGAGATTCTCCACCCATCTGCAGTCCCTCTGCTCTCTCCATCCTGATATCCCACCCTACTGCTTGACATTCTCCACCCATCTGCAGTCTCTCTGCTCTCTCCATCCTGATATCCCACCCTACTGCTTGACATTCTCCACCCATCTGCAGTCTCTCTGCTCTCTCCATCCTGATATCCCACCCTACTGCTTGACATTCTCCACCCATCTGCAGTCCTCTGCTCTCTCCATCCTGATATCCCATCCATCTGCAGTCCTCTGCTCTCTCCATCCTGATATCCCACCCTACTGCTTGACATTCTCCACCCATCTGCAGTCTCTCTGCTCTCTCTCCATCCTGATATCCCATCCATCTGCAGTCCCTCTGCTCTCTCCATCCTGATATCCCACCCATCTGCAGTCCCTCTGCTCTCTCCATCCTGATATCCCACCCATCTGCAGTCCTCTACTCTCTCTCCATCCTGATATCCCACCCTACTGCTTGACATTCTCCACCCATCTGCAGTCCCTCTGCTCTCTCCATCCTGATATCCCACCCATCTGCAGTCCCTCTGCTCTCTCCATCCTGATATCCCATCCATCTGCAGTCCCTCTGCTCTCTCCATCCTGATATCCCACCCTACTGCTTGAGATTCTCCACCCATCTGCAGTCCCTCTGCTCTCTCCATCCTGATATCCCATCCATCTGCAGTCCCTCTGCTCTCTCCATCCTGATATCCCACCCTACTGCTTGAGATTCTCCACCCATCTGCAGTCTCTCTGCTCTCTCCATCCTGATATCCCATCCATCTGCAGTCCCTCTGCTCTCTCCATCCTGATATCCCACCCATCTGCAGTCCCTCTGCTCTCTCCATCCTGATATCCCACCCATCTGCAGTCCCTCTGCTCTCTCCATCCTGATATCCCACCCATCTGCAGTCCCTCTGCTCTCTCCATCCTGATATCCTACCCATCTGCAGTCCCTCTGCTCTCTCCATCCTGATATCCCACCCATCTGCAGTCCCTCTGCTCTCTCCATCCTGATATCCCACCCTACTGCTTGACATTCTCCACCCATCTGCAGTCCCTCTGCTCTCTCCATCCTGATATCCCACCCTACTGCTTGAGATTCTCCACCCATCTGCAGTCCCACTGCTCTCTCCATCCTGATATCCCATCCATCTGCAGTCCCTCTGCTCTCTCCATCCTGATATCCCACCCTACTGCTTGACATTCTCCACCCATCTGCAGTCCCTCTGCTCTCTCCATCCTGATATCCCACCCTACTGCTTGAGATTCTCCACCCATCTGCAGTTCCTCTGCTCTCTCCATCCTGATATCCCACCCTACTGCTTGAGATTCTCCACCCATCTGCAGTCCCTCTGCTCTCTCCATCCTGATATCCCACCCTACTGCTTGAGATTCTCCACCCATCTGCAGTCCCTCTGCTCTCTCCATCCTGATATCCCATCCATCTGCAGTCCTCTGCTCTCTCCATCCTGATATCCCACCCTACTGCTTGAGATTCTCCACCCATCTGCAGTCTCTCTGCTCTCTCCATCCTGATATCCCATCCATCTGCAGTCCCTCTGCTCTTCCATCCTGATATCCCACCCATCTGCAGTCCCTCTGCTCTCTCCATCCTGATATCCCACCCATCTGCAGTCCTCTGCTCTCTCCATCCTGATATCCCACCCATCTGCAGTCCTCTGCTCTCTCCATCCTGATATCCTACCCATCTGCAGTCCCTCTGCTCTCTCCATCCTGATATCCCACCCATCTGCAGTCCCTCTGCTCTCTCCATCCTGATATCCCACCCTACTGCTTGACATTCTCCACCCATCTGCAGTCCCTCTGCTCTCTCCATCCTGATATCCCACCCTACTGCTTGAGATTCTCCACCCATCTGCAGTCCCTCTGCTCTCTCCATCCTGATATCCCCATCCATCTGCAGTCCCTCTGCTCTCTCCATCCTGATATCCCACCCTACTGCTTGACATTCTCCACCCATCTGCAGTCCCTCTGCTCTCTCCATCCTGATATCCCACCCTACTGCTTGAGATTCTCCACCCATCTGCAGTCCCTCTGCTCTCTCCATCCTGATATCCCACCCTACTGCTTGACATTCTCCACCCATCTGCAGTCTCTCTGCTCTCTCCATCCTGATATCCCACCCTACTGCTTGACATTCTCCACCCATCTGCAGTCTCTCTGCTCTCTCCATCCTGATATCCCACCCTACTGCTTGACATTCTCCACCCATCTGCAGTCCCTCTGCTCTCTCCATCCTGATATCCCATCCATCTGCAGGCCCTCTGCTCTCTCCATCCTGATATCCCACCCTACTGCTTGACATTCTCCACCCATCTGCAGTCTCTCTGCTCTCTCCATCCTGATATCCCATCCATCTGCAGTCCCTCTGCTCTCTCCATCCTGATATCCCACCCATCTGCAGTCCCTCTGCTCTCTCCATCCTGATATCCCACCCATCTGCAGTCCCTCTACTCTCTCCATCCTGATATCCCACCCTACTGCTTGACATTCTCCACCCATCTGCAGTCCTCTGCTCTCTCCATCCTGATATCCCACCCATCTGCAGTCCCTCTGCTCTCTCCATCCTGATATCCCATCCATCTGCAGTCCCTCCTGCTCTCTCCATCCTGATATCCCACCCTACTGCTTGACATTCTCCACCCATCTGCAGTCCCTCTGCTCTCTCCATCCTGATATCCCACCCATCTGCAGTCCCTCTGCTCTCTCCATCCTGATATCCCACCCTACTGCTTGAGATTCTCCACCCATCTGCAGTCTCTCTGCTCTCTCCATCCTGATATCCCATCCATCTGCAGTCCCTCTGCTCTCTCCATCCTGATATCCCACCCATCTGCAGTCCCTCTGCTCTCTCCATCCTGATATCCCACCCATCTGCAGTCCCTCTGCTCTCTCCATCCTGATATCCCACCCATCTGCAGTCCTCTGCTCTCTCCATCCTGATATCCTACCCATCTGCAGTCCCTCTGCTCTCTCCATCCTGATATCCCACCCATCTGCAGTCCCTCTGCTCTCTCCATCCTGATATCCCACCCTACTGCTTGAGATTCTCCACCCATCTGCAGTCCCACTGCTCTCTCCATCCTGATATCCCATCCATCTGCAGTCCCTCTGCTCTCTCCATCCTGATATCCCACCCTACTGCTTGACATTCTCCACCCATCTGCAGTCCCTCTGCTCTCTCCATCCTGATATCCCACCCTACTGCTTGAGATTCTCCACCCATCTGCAGTTCCTCTGCTCTCTCCATCCTGATATCCCACCCTACTGCTTGAGATTCTCCACCCATCTGCAGTCCCTCTGCTCTCTCCATCCTGATATCCCACCCTACTGCTTGAGATTCTCCACCCATCTGCAGTCCCTCTGCTCTCTCCATCCTGATATCCCATCCATCTGCAGTCCTCTGCTCTCTCCATCCTGATATCCCACCCTACTGCTTGAGATTCTCCACCCATCTGCAGTCTCTCTGCTCTCTCCATCCTGATATCCCATCCATCTGCAGTCCCTCTGCTCTCTCCATCCTGATATCCCACCCATCTGCAGTCCCTCTGCTCTCTCCATCCTGATATCCCACCCATCTGCAGTCCTCTGCTCTCTCCATCCTGATATCCCACCCATCTGCAGTCCCTCTGCTCTCTCCATCCTGATATCCCACCCATCTGCAGTCCCTCTGCTCTCTCCATCCTGATATCCCACCCATCTGCAGTCCCTCTGCTCTCTCCATCCTGATATCCCACCCTACTGCTTGACATTCTCCACCCATCTGCAGTCCCTCTGCTCTCTCCATCCTGATATCCCACCCTACTGCTTGAGATTCTCCACCCATCTGCAGTCCCTCTGCTCTCTCCATCCTGATATCCCATCCATCTGCAGTCCCTCTGCTCTCTCCATCCTGATATCCCACCCTACTGCTTGACATTCTCCACCCATCTGCAGTCCCTCTGCTCTCTCCATCCTGATATCCCACCCTACTGCTTGAGATTCTCCACCCATCTGCAGTTCCTCTGCTCTCTCCATCCTGATATCCCACCCATCTGCAGTCCCTCTGCTCTCTCCATCCTGATATCCCATCCATCTGCAGTCCCTCTGCTCTCTCCATCCTGATATCCCATCCATCTGCAGTCCCTCTGCTCTCTCCATCCTGATATCCCACCCTACTGCAGTCCCTCTGCTCTCTCCATCCTGATATCCCACCCTACTGCAGTCCCTCTACTCTCTCCATCCTGATATCCCACCCATCTGCAGTCCACCTGCTCTCTCCATCCTGATATCCCACCCTACTGCTTGAGATTCTCCACCCATCTGCAGTCCCTCTGCTCTCTCCATCCTGATATCCCACCCTACTGCTTGACATTCTCCACCCATCTGCAGTCTCTCTGCTCTCTCCATCCTGATATCCCACCCTACTGCTTGACATTCTCCACCCATCTGCAGTCTCTCTGCTCTCTCCATCCTGATATCCCACCCTACTGCTTGACATTCTCCACCCATCTGCAGTCCCTCTGCTCTCTCCATCCTGATATCCCATCCATCTGCAGTCCCTCTGCTCTCTCCATCCTGATATCCCACCCTACTGCTTGACATTCTCCACCCATCTGCAGTCTCTCTGCTCTCTCCATCCTGATATCCCATCCATCTGCAGTCCCTCTGCTCTCTCCATCCTGATATCCCACCCATCTGCAGTCCCTCTGCTCTCTCCATCCTGATATCCCACCCATCTGCAGTCCCTCTACTCTCTCCATCCTGATATCCCACCCTACTGCTTGACATTCTCCACCCATCTGCAGTCCCTCTGCTCTCTCCATCCTGATATCCCACCCATCTGCAGTCCCTCTGCTCTCTCCATCCTGATATCCCATCCATCTGCAGTCCCTCTGCTCTCTCCATCCTGATATCCCACCCTACTGCTTGAGATTCTCCACCCATCTGCAGTCCCTCTGCTCTCTCCATCCTGATATCCCATCCATCTGCAGTCCCCCTCTGCTCTCTCCATCCTGATATCCCACCCTACTGCTTGAGATTCTCCACCATCTGCAGTCTCTCTGCTCTCTCCATCCTGATATCCCATCCATCTGCAGTCCCTCTGCTCTCTCCATCCTGATATCCCACCCATCTGCAGTCCCTCAGCTCTCTCCATCCTGATATCCCACCCATCTGCAGTCCCTCTGCTCTCTCCATCCTGATATCCCACCCATCTGCAGTCCCTCTGCTCTCTCCATCCTGATATCCTACCCATCTGCAGTCCCTCTGCTCTCTCCATCCTGATATCCCACCCATCTGCAGTCCCTCTCTCTCTCCATCCTGATATCCCACCCTACTGCTTGACATTCTCCACCCATCTGCAGTCCCTCTGCTCTCTCCATCCTGATATCCCACCCTACTGCTTGAGATTCTCCACCCATCTGCAGTCCCACTGCTCTCTCCATCCTGATATCCCATCCATCTGCAGTCCCTCTGCTCTCTCCATCCTGATATCCCACCCTACTGCTTGACATTCTCCACCCATCTGCAGTCCCTCTGCTCTCTCCATCCTGATATCCCACCCTACTGCTTGAGATTCTCCACCCATCTGCAGTTCCTCTGCTCTCTCCATCCTGATATCCCACCCTACTGCTTGAGATTCTCCACCCATCTGCAGTCCCTCTGCTCTCTCCATCCTGATATCCCACCCTACTGCTTGAGATTCTCCACCCATCTGCAGTCCCTCTGCTTCTCCATCCTGATATCCCATCCATCTGCAGTCCCTCTGCTCTCTCCATCCTGATATCCCACCCTACTGCTTGAGATTCTCCACCCATCTGCAGTCTCTCTGCTCTCTCCATCCTGATATCCCATCCATCTGCAGTCCCTCTGCTCTCTCCATCCTGATATCCCACCCATCTGCAGTCCCTCTGCTCTCTCCATCCTGATATCCCACCCATCTGCAGTCCCTCTGCTCTCTCCATCCTGATATCCCACCCATCTGCAGTCCCTCTGCTCTCTCCATCCTGATATCCCACCCATCTGCAGTCCCTCTGCTCTCTCCATCCTGATATCCCACCCATCTGCAGTCCCTCTGCTCTCTCCATCCTGATATCCCACCCTACTGCTTGACATTCTCCACCCATCTGCAGTCCCTCTGCTCTCTCCATCCTGAAATCCCACCCTACTGCTTGAGATTCTCCACCCATCTGCAGTCCCTCTGCTCTCTCCATCCTGATATCCCATCCATCTGCAGTCCCTCTGCTCTCTCCATCCTGATATCCCACCCTACTGCTTGACATTCTCCACCCATCTGCAGTCCCTCTGCTCTCTCCATCCTGATATCCCACCCTACTGCTTGAGATTCTCCACCCATCTGCAGTTCCTCTGCTCTCTCCATCCTGATATCCCACCCTACTGCTTGAGATTCTCCACCCATCTGCAGTCCCTCTGCTCTCTCCATCCTGATATCCCACCCTACTGCTTGAGATTCTCCACCCATCTGCAGTCCCTCTGCTCTCTCCATCCTGATATCCCACCCTACTGCTTGAGATTCTCCACCCATCTGCAGTCTCTCTGCTCTCTCCATCCTGATATCCCATCCATCTGCAGTCCCTCTGCTCTCTCCATCCTGATATCCCACCCATCTGCAGTCCCTCTGCTCTCTCCATCCTGATATCCCACCCATCTGCAGTCCTCTGCTCTTCCATCCTGATATCCCACCTACTGCTTGACATTCTCCACCCATCTGCAGTCCTCTGCTCTCTCCATCCTGATATCCCACCCATCCAGTCCTCTGCTCTCCATCCTGATATCCCATCCATCTGCAGTCCCTCTGCTCTCTCCATCCTGATATCCCACCCATCTGCAGTCCTCTGCTCTCTCCATCCTGATATCCCACCCATCTGCAGTCCCTCTGCTCTCTCCATCCTGATAGTCCCACCCATCTGCAGTCCTCTGCTCTCACCCATCCTGATATCCCACCCATCTGCAGTCCCTCTGCTCTCTCCATCCTGATATCCCACCATCTGCAGTCCATCTGCTCTCTTCCATCCTGATATCCCACCCATCTGCAGTCTCTCTGCTCTCTCCATCCTGATATCCCACCCATCTGCAGTCCCTCTGCTCTCTCCATCCTGATATCCCACCCATCTGCAGTCCTCTGCTCTCTCCATCCTGATATCCCACCCATCTGCAGTCCCTCTGCTCTCTCCATCCTGATATCCCACCCATCTGCAGTCCCTCTGCTCTCTCCATCCTGATATCACACCCATCTGCAGTCCCTCTGCTCTCTCCATCCTGATATCACACCCATATGCAGTCCCTCTGCTCTCTCCATCCTGATATCCCATCCATCTGCAGTCTCTCTGCTCTCTCCATCCTGATATCCCATCCATCTGCAGTCCCTCTGCTCTCTCCATCCTGATATCCCACCCATCTGCAGTCCCTCTGCTCTCTCCATCCTGATATCCCACCCTACTGCTTGAGATTCTCCACCCATCTGCAGTCCCTCTGCTCTCTCCATCCTGATATCCCATCCATCTGCAGTCCCTCTGCTCTCTCCATCCTGATATCCCACCCTACTGCTTGAGATTCTCCACCCATCTGCAGTCTCTCTGCTCTCTCCATCCTGATATCCCATCCATCTGCAGTCCCTCTGCTCTCTCCATCCTGATATCCCACCCATCTGCAGTCCCTCTGCTCTCTCCATCCTGATATCCCACCCATCTGCAGTCCCTCTGCTCTCTCCATCCTGATATCCCACCCATCTGCAGTCCCTCTGCTCTCTCCATCCTGATATCCCACCCATCTGCAGTCCCTCTGCTCTCTCCATCCTGATATCCCACCCATCTGCAGTCCCTCTGCTCTCTCCATCCTGATATCCCATCCTACTGCTTGACATTCTCCACCCATCTGCAGTCCCTCTGCTCTCTCCATCCTGATATCCCACCCTACTGCTTGAGATTCTCCACCCATCTGCAGTCCCTCTGCTCTCTCCATCCTGATATCCCACCCTACTGCTTGACATTCTCCACCCATCTGCAGTCCCTCTGCTCTCTCCATCCTGATATCCCAACCATCTGCAGTCCCTCTGCTCTTCCATCCATATCCCACCCATCTGCAGTCCCTCTGCTCTCTCCATCCTGATATCCCATCCATCTGCAGTCCTCTGCTCTCTCCATCCTGATATCCCACCCTACTGCTTGACATTCTCCACCCATCTGCAGTCCTCTGTTTCTCTCCATCCTGATATCCCACCATACTGCTTTGAGATTCTCCACCCATCTGCAGTTCCTCTGCTCTCTCCATCCTGATATCCCACCCTACTGCTTGAGATTCTCCACCCATCTGCAGTCCTCTGCTCTCCATCCTGATATCCCACCCTACTGCTTGAGATTCTCCACCCATCTGCAGTCCCTCTGCTCTTCCATCCTGATATCCCACCCTACTGCTTGACATTTCTCCACCCATCTGCAGTCCTCTGCTCTCTCCATCCTGATATCCCATCCATCTGCAGTCCCTCTGCTCTCTCCATCCTGATATCCCACCCTACTGCTTGAGATTCTCCACCCATCTGCAGTCCCTCTGCTCTCTCCATCCTGATATCCCATCCATCTGCAGTCCTCTGCTCTCCATCCTGATATCCCACCCTACTGCTTGAGATTCTCCACCATCTGCAGTCTCTGCTCTTCCATCCTGATATCCCATCCATCTGCAGTCCTCTGCTCTCTCCATCCTGATATCCCATCATCTGCAGTCCCTCAGTCTTCCATCCTGATATCCCACCCATCTGCAGTCCTCTGCTCTCTCCATCCTGATATCCCACCCATCTGCAGTCCCTCTGCTCTTCCATCCTGATATCCTACCCATCTGCAGTCCCTCTGCTCTCTCCATCCTGATATCCCACCCATCTGCAGTCCCTCTGCTCTCTCCATCCTGACTGCTTGACATTCTCCACCCATCTGCAGTCCTCTGTTTCTCCATCCTGATATCCCACCCTACTGCTTGAGATTCTCCACCCATCTGCAGTCCCACTGCTCTCTCCATCCTGATATCCCATCCATCTGCAGTCCCTCTGCTCTCTCCATCCTGATATCCCACCCTACTGCTTGACATTCTCTTCCACCCATCTGCAGTCCCTCTGCTCTCTCCATCCTGATATCCCACCCTACTGCTTGAGATTCTCCACCCATCTGCAGTTCCTCTGCTCTTCCATCCTGATATCCCACCCTACTGCTTGAGATTCTCCACCCATCTGCAGTCCCTCTGTTTTCCATCCTGATATCCCACCCTACTGCTTGAGATTCTCCACCCATCTGCAGTCCCTCTGCTCTCTCCATCCTGATATCCCATCCATCTGCAGTCCCTCTGCTCTCTCCATCCTGATATCCCACCCTACTGCTTGAGATTCTCCACCCATCTGCAGTCTCTCTGCTCTCTCCATCCTGATATCCCATCCATCTGCAGTCCTCTGTCTTCCATCCTGATATCCCACCCATCTGCAGTCCCTCTGCTCTCTCCATCCTGATATCCCACCCATCTGCAGTCCCTCTGCTCTTCCATCCTGATATCCCACCCATCTGCAGTCCCCCTCTGTTTTCCATCCTGATATCCCACCCATCTGCAGTCCTCTGCTCTCCATCCTGATATCACCCTACTGCTTGACATTCTCCACCCATCTGCAGTCCCTCTGCTCTCTCCATCCTGATATCCCACCCTACTGCTTGAGATTCTCCACCCATCTGCAGTCCCTCTGCTCTCTCCATCCTGATATCCCATCCATCTGCAGTCCCTCTGCTCTCCATCCTGATATCCCACCCTCTGCTTGACATTCTCCACCCATCTGCAGTCCCTCTGCTCTCTCCATCCTGATATCCCACCCTACTGCTTGAGATTCTCCACCCATCTGCAGTTCCTCTGCTCTCTCCATCCTGATATCCCACCCTAATGCTTGAGATTCTCCACCATCTGCAGTCCTCTGCTCTCTCCATCCTGATATCCCACCCTACTGCTTGAGATTCTCCACCCATCTGCAGTCCCTCTGCTCTCTCCATCCTGATATCCCACCCTACTGCTTGAGATTCTCCACCCATCTGCAGTCTCTCTGCTCTCTCCATCCTGATATCCCATCCATCTGCAGTCCCTCTGCTCTCTCCATCCTGATATCCCACCCATCTGCAGTCCCTCTGCTCTCTCCATCCTGATATCCCACCCATCTGCAGTCCCTCTACTCTCTCCATCCTGATATCCCACCCTACTGCTTGACATTCTCCACCCATCTGCAGTCCCTCTGCTCTCTCCATCCTGATATCCCACCCATCTGCAGTCCCTCTGTCTCTCCATCCTGATATCCCATCCATCTGCAGTCCCTCTGCTTCCATCCTGATATCTCCACCCATCTGCAGTCCCTCTGCTCTCTCCATCCTGATATCCCACCCATCTGCAGTCCCTCTGCTCTCTCCATCCTGATATCCCACCCATCTGCAGTCCTCTGCTCTCCATCCTGATATCCCACCCATCTGCAGTCCCTCTGCTCTCTCCATCCTGATATCCCACCCATCTGCAGTCCATCTGCTCTCTCCATCCTGATATCCCACCCATCTGCAGTCCCTCTGCTCTCTCCATCCTGATATCCCACCCATCTGCAGTCCTCTGCTCTTCCATCCTGATATCACCCATCTGCAGTCCTCTGCTCTCTCCATCCTGATATCCCACCCATCTGCAGTCCCTCTGCTCTCTCCATCCTGATATCCCACCCATCTGCAGTCCTCTGCTCTCTCCATCCTGATATCTCCACCCATCTGCAGTCCCTCTGCTCTCTCTCCATCCTGATATCACACCCATCTGCAGTCCTCTGCTCTCTCCATCCTGATATCCCATCCATCTGCAGTCCCTCTGCTCTCTCCATCCTGATATCCCATCCATCTGCAGTCCCTCTGCTCTCTCCATCCTGATATCTCACCCATCTGCAGTCCCTCTGCTCTCTCCATCCTGATATCCCACCCTACTGCTTGAGATTCTCCACCCATCTGCAGTCCCTCTGCTCTCTCCATCCTGATATCCCATCCATCTGCAGTCCCTCTGCTCTCTCCATCCTGATATCCCACCCTACTGCTTGAGATTCTCCACCCATCTGCAGTCTCTCTGCTCTTCCATCCTGATATCCCATCCATCTGCAGTCCCTCTGCTCTCTCCATCCTGATATCCCACCCATCTGCAGTCCCTCTGCTCTCTCCATCCTGATATCCCACCCATCTGCAGTCCCTCTGCTCTCTCCATCCTGATATCCCACCCATCTGCAGTCCCTCTGCTCTCTCCATCCTGATATCCCACCCATCTGCAGTCCCTCTGCTCTCTCCATCCTGATATCCCACCCATCTGCAGTCCTCTGCTTCTCCATCCTGATATCCCATCCTACTGCTTGACATTCTCCACCCATCTGCAGTCCCTCTGCTCTTCCATCCTGATATCCCACCCTACTGCTTGAGATTCTCCACCCATCTGCAGTCCCTCTGCTCTTCCATCCTGATATCCCACTCCTACTGCTTGAGATTCTCCACCCATCTGCAGTCCCACTGCTCTCTCCATCCTGATATCATCCAGTCCCTCTGCTCTTCCATCCTGATATCCCACCCATCTGCAGTCCTCTGCTCTTCCATCCTGATATCCCACCCATCTGCAGTCCCTCTGCTCTCCATCCTGATATCCTACCCTACTGCTTTGACATTCTCCACCCATCTGCAGTCCCTCTGCTCTCTCCATCCTGATATCCCACCCTACTGCTTGAGATTCTCCACCCATCTGCAGTTCCTCTGCTCTCTCCATCCTGATATCCCACCCTACTGCTTGAGATTCTCCACCCATCTGCAGTCCCTCTGCTCTCTCCATCCTGATATCCCACCCTATGCTTGAGATCTCCACCCATCTGCAGTCCTCTGCTCTCTCCATCCTGATATCCCACCCTACTGCTTGACATTCTCCACCATCTGCAGTCCTCTGCTCTCTCCATCCTGATATCCCATCCATCTGCAGTCCCTCTGCTCTCTCCATCCTGGATATCCCATCCATCTGCAGTCCTCTGCTCTCTCCATCCTGATATCCCACTCCTACTGCTTGAGATTCTCCACCCATCTGCAGTCCCTCTGCTCTCTCCATCCTGATATCCCATCCATCTGCAGTCCCTCTGCTCTTCCATCCTGATATCCCACCCATCTGCTTGAGTCCACCCATCTGCAGTCTCTCTGCTCTTCCATCCTGATATCCCATCCATCTGCAGTCCCTCTGCTCTCCATCCTGATATCCCACCCATCTGCAGTCCATCTGTTCTCCATCCTGATATCCCACCCATCTGCAGTCCTCTGCTCTTCCATCCTGATATCCCACCCATCTGCAGTCCTCTGCTCTCTCCATCCTGATATCCCACCCATCTGCAGTCCCTCTGCTCTCTCCATCCTGATATCCCACCCATCTGCAGTCCCTCTGTCTTCCATCCTGATATCCCACCCTACTGCTTGACATTCTCCACCCATCTGCAGTCCCTCTGCTTCTCCATCCTGATATCCCACCCTACTGCTTGAGATTCTCCACCCATCTGCAGTCCTCTGCTCTCTCCATCCTGATATCCCATCCATCTGCAGTCCTCTGTTTTCCATCCTGATATCCCACCCTGCACTGCTTGACATTCTCCACCCATCTGCAGTCCTCTGCTCTTCCATCCTGATATCCCACCCTACTGCTTGAGATTCTCCACCCATCTGCAGTTCCTCTGCTCTCTCCATCCTGATATCCCACCCTACTGCTTGAGATTCTCCACCCATCTGCAGTCCCTCTGCTCTTCCATCCTGATATCCCACCCTACTGCTTGAGATTCTCCACCCATCTGCAGTCCTCTGTTTTCCATCCTGATATCCCACCCTACTGCTTGAGATTCTCCACCCATCTGCAGTCTTCTGCTCTCTCCATCCTGATATCCCATCCATCTGCAGTCCCTCTGCTCTCTCCATCCTGATATCCCACCCATCTGCAGTCCCTCTGCTCTCTCCATCCTGATATCCCACCCATCTGCAGTCCTCTGCTCTTCCATCCTGATATCCCACCCTACTGCTTGACATTCTCCACCCATCTGCAGTCCCTCTGCTCTTCCATCCTGATATCCCACCCATCTGCAGTCCCTCTGCTCTCTCCATCCTGATATCCCATCCATCTGCAGTCCTCTGCTCTCTCCATCCTGATATCCCACCCATCTGCAGTCCCTCTGCTCTCTCCATCCTGATATCATCTGCAGTCCATCTTCCATCCTGATATCCCACCCATCTGCAGTCCTCTGCTTCTCCATCCTGATATCCCACCCATCTGCAGTCCCTCTGCTCTTCCATCCTGATATCCCACCCATCTGCAGTCCCTCTGCTCTCTCCATCCTGATATCCCACCCATCTGCAGTCCATCTGCTCTTCCATCCTGATATCCCACCCATCTAGCAGTCTCTCTGCTCTCTCCATCCTGATATCCCACCCATCTGCAGTCCCTCTGCTCTCCATCCTGATATCCCACCCATCTGCAGTCCTCTGCTCTCTCCATCCTGATATCCCACCCATCTGCAGTCCCTCTGCTCTTCCATCCTGATATCCCACCCATCTGCAGTCCTCTGTTTCCTCTCCATCCTGATATCACACCCATCTGCAGTCCCTCTGTTTCCTCTCCATCCTGATATCCATCTGCAGTCCCTCTGCTCTCTCCATCCTGATATCTCATCCATCTGCAGTCTCTGCTCTCTCCATCCTGATATCCCATCCATCTGCAGTCCTCTGCTCTCCATCCTGATATCACACCCATATGCAGTCCCTCTGCTCTCTCCATCCCTGATATCTCATCCATCTGCAGTCTCTCTGCTCTCTCCATCCTGATATCCCATCCATCTGCAGTCCTCTGCTCTCTCCATCCTGATATCCCACCCATCTGCAGTCCCTCTGCTCTTCTCCATCCTGATATCCCACCCATCTGCAGTCCCTCTGCCTTCCATCCTGATATCCCACCGATCTGCAGTCCATCTGCTCTTCCATCCTGATATCCCACCCATCTGCAGTCTCTCTGCCTTTCCATCCTGATATCCCACCCATCTGCAGTCCCTCTGCTCTTCCATCCTGATATCCCACCCATCTGCAGTCCTCTGCTCTCTCCATCCTGATATCCCACCCATCTGCAGTCCTCTGCTTTCTCCATCCTGATATCCCACTCCATCTGCAGTCCTCTGTTTTCCATCCTGATATCACACCCATCTGCAGTCCTCTGCTCTCCATCCTGATATCCCACCCTACTGCTTGAGATTCTCCACCATCTGCAGTCCCTCTGCTCCTCTCCATCCTGATATCCCACCCTACTGCTTGAGATTCTCCACCCATCTGCAGTCTCTGCTCTTTCCATCCTGATATCCCATCCATCTGCAGTCCTCTGCTCTCTCCATCCTGATATCCCACCCATCTGCAGTCCTCTGCTCTCCATCCTGATATCCCACCCATCTGCAGTCCCTCACTCTCTCCATCCTGATATCCCACCCTACTGCTTCTTGACATTTCCACCCATCTGCAGTCCCTCTGCTCTCCATCCTGATATCCCACCCATCTGCAGTCCTCTGCTCTCTCCATCCTGATATCCCATCCATCTGCAGTCCCTCTGCTCTCTCCATCCTGATATCCCACCCATCTGCAGTCCCTCTGCCTCTCCATCCTGGATATCCCACCCATCTGCAGTCCTCTGCTCTCCATCCTGATATCCCACTCCATCTGCAGTCCCCTGTTTCCTCCATCCTGATATCTCACCATTCGTAGTCCTTCTGTTTTCCATCCTGATATCTCACCATCAGTCTCTGTTCCTCTTTCCTGTTCTATATTCCACTCATCTAGTCCATCGTCTTCCTTTCTGTTCTGAGATCCCCAACTATTCACTGCCTCTCTCCATCCTGATATCACCCATCTGCAGTCCATCTGCTCTCTCCCATCCTGATATCCCACCCATCTGCAGTCTCTCTGCTCTCTCCATCCTGATATCCCACCCATCTGCAGTCCCTCTGCTCTCTCCATCCTGATATCCCACCCATCTGCAGTCCCTCTGCTCTCTCCATCCTGATATCCCACCCATCTGCAGTCCCTCTGCTCTCTCCATCCTGATATCCCACCCATCTGCAGTCCCTCTGCTCTCTCCATCCTGATATCACACCCATCTGCAGTCCCTCTGCTCTCTCCATCCTGATATCACACCCATCTGCAGTCCCTCTGCTCTCTCCATCCTGATATCTCATCCATCTGCAGTCTCTCTGCTCTCTCCATCCTGATATCCCATCCATCTGCAGTCCCTCTGCTCTCTCCATCCTGATATCACACCCATCTGCAGTCCCTCTGCTCTCTCCATCCTGATATCTCATCCATCTGCAGTCTCTCTGCTCTCTCCATCCTGATATCCCACCCATCTGCAGTCCCTCTGCTCTCTCCATCCTGATATCCCACCCATCTGCAGTCCCTCTGCTCTCTCCATCCTGATATCCCACCCATCTGCAGTCCCTCTGCTCTCTCCATCCTGATATCCCACCCATCTGCAGTCCATCTGCTCTCTCCATCCTGATATCCCACCCATCTGCAGTCTCTCTGCTCTCTCCATCCTGATATCCCACCCATCTGCAGTCCCTCTGCTCTCTCCATCCTGATATCCTCACCCATCTGCAGTCCTCTGCTCTCTCCATCCTGATATCC
>NW_027038621.1:0-27500 GCF_034236695.1 Oncorhynchus nerka
CCACACTCCACACTGCTTCAGACCGCTCCACTCTCCACACTGCTTCAGACCACTCCACACTCCACACTGCTTCAGACCGCTCCACACTGCTTCAGACCACTCCACACTCCACACTGCTTCAGACCACTCCACACTCCACACTGCTTCAGACCACTCCACTCCACACTGCTTCAGACCGCTCCACTCCACACTGCTTCAGACCGCTCCCCTCCACACTGCTTCAGACCGCTCCACACTGCTTCAGACCGCTCCACCCTCCACACTGCTTCAGACCGCTCCACACTGCTTCAGACCGCTCCACACTGCTTCAGACCACTCCACACTGCTTCAGACCGCTCCACTCCACACTGCTTCAGACCGCTCCACACTGCTTCAGACCGCTCCCCTCCACACTGCTTCAGACCGCTCCACACTGCTTCAGACCGCTCCACACTGCTTCAGACCGCTCCACACTCCACACTGCTTCAGACCGCTCCACTCCACACTGCTTCAGACCGCTCCACACTGTGCTTCAGACCGCTCCACACTGCTTCAGACCGCTCCACTCTCCACACTGCTTCAGCCCCCCCACACTGCTTCAGACCGCTCCACACTCCACACTGCTTCAGACCGCTCCACACTCCACACTGCGTCAGACCGCTCCACTCTCCACACTGCTTCAGACCACTCCACACTCCACACTGCTTCAGACCGCTCCACACTGCTTCAGACCACTCCACACTCCACACTGCTTCAGACCACTCCACACTCCACACTGCTTCAGACCACTCCACACTCCACACTGCTTCAGACCACTCCACTCCACACTGCTTCAGACCGCTCCACTCCACACTGCTTCAGACCACTCCACTCCACACTGCTTCAGACCGCTCCACCCTCCACACTGCTTCAGACCGCTCCACACTGCTTCAGACCGCTCCACACTGCTTCAGACCACTCCACACTGCTTCAGACCGCTCCACTCCACACTGCTTCAGACCGCTCCACACTGCTTCAGACCGCTCCCCTCCACACTGCTTCAGACCGCTCCACACTGCTTCAGACCGCTCCACACTGCTTCAGACCGCTCCACACTCCACACTGCTTCAGACCGCTCCACTCCACACTGCTTCAGACCGCTCCACACTGTGCTTCAGACCGCTCCACACTGCTTCAGACCGCTCCACTCTCCACACTGCTTCAGACCACTCCACACTGCTTCAGACCGCTCCACACTCCACACTGCTTCAGACCGCTCCACACTCCACACTGCGTCAGACCGCTCCACTCTCCACACTGCTTCAGACCACTCCACACTCCACACTGCTTCAGACCGCTCCACACTGCTTCAGACCACTCCACACTCCACACTGCTTCAGACCACTCCACACTCCACACTGCTTCAGACCACTCCACTCCACACTGCTTCAGACCGCTCCACTCCACACTGCTTCAGACCACTCCACTCCACACTGCTTCAGACCACTCCACTCCACACTGCTTCAGACCACTCCACTCCACACTGCTTCAGACCACTCCACACTGGTTCAGACCACTCCACACTGCTTCAGACCGCTCCACTCCACACTGCTTCAGACCACTCCACACTGGTTCAGACCACTCCACACTGCTTCAGACCGCTCCCCTCCACACTGCTTCAGACCGCTCCACACTGCTTCAGACCACTCCACACTCCACACTGCTTCAGACCACTCCACACTCCACACTGCTTCAGACCACTCCACTCCACACTGCTTCAGACCGCTCCACTCCACACTGCTTCAGACCACTCCACTCCACACTGCTTCAGATCACTCCACTCCACACTGCTTCAGACCACTCCACTCCACACTGCTTCAGACCACTCCACACTGCTTCAGACCACTCCACTCCACACTGCTTCAGACCACTCCACACTGGTTCAGACCACTCCACACTGCTTCAGACCGCTCCACTCCACACTGCTTCAGACCACTCCACACTGGTTCAGACCACTCCACACTGCTTCAGACCGCTCCCCTCCACACTGCTTCAGACCGCTCCACACTGCTTCAGACCGCTCCACACTGCTTCAGACCGCTCCACCTCCACACTGCTTCAGACCGCTCCACACTGCTTCAGACCGCTCCACACTGTGCTTCAGACAGCTCCCACTGCTTCAGACCGCTCCACTCTCCACACTGCTTCAGACCACTCCCACGAGGGACTCAGACCGCTCCACACTCCCACTGCTTCAAGACCACTCCACACTCCACACTGCTTCAGACCGCTCCACTCTCCACACTGCTTCAGACCACTCCACACTCCACACTGCTTCAGACCGCTCCCACTGCTTCAGACCACTCCACACTCCACACTGCTTCAGACCACTCCACTCCACCGCTCCACTCCACTCCACACTGCTTCAGACCGCTCCACACTGCTTCAGACCACTTCCACACTGCTTCAGACCACTCCACTCCACACTGCTTCAGACCGCTCCCTCCCACTGCTTCAGACCACTCCACACTGCTTCAGACCACTCCACACTGCTTCAGACCGCTCCACTCCACACTGCTTCAGACCACTCCAAACTGCTTCAGACCGCTCCTCTCCACATAGCCAGACCAGCTCCAATCTCCACACTGCTTCAGACAGCTCCACCTCCACACTGCTTCAGACCGCTCCACACTCCACACTGCTTCAGACCAACTCCCACACTCCACACTGCTTCAGACCGCTCCACACTCCACACTGCTTCAGACCGCTCCACACTGCTTCAGACCACTCCACACTCCCACACTGCTTCAGACCACTCCACACTCCACACTGCTTCAGACCACTCCACTCCACACTGCTTCAGACCGCTCCACTCCACTGCGTCCAGACCACTCCACTCCACACTGCTTCTGACCACTCACTCCCCTTCAGACCGCTCCTCCACACTGCTTCAGACTCCCTCCACACTGCTTCAGACCACTCCCTCCCACACTGCTTCAGACCACTCCTCCCACACTGCTTCAGACCGCTCCACACTGCTTCAGACTGCTCTCACACTTCCAGACCGCTCCACTCCACACTGCTTCAGACCGCTCCACACTGTGCTTCAGACCGCTCCACACTGCTTCAGACCACTCCACTCTCCACACTGCTTCCAGACCACTCACACTGCTTCAGACACTCCACACTCCACACTGCTTCAGACCGCTCCACCTCCACACTGCATCAGACCGCTCCCTCTCACACTGCTTCAGACCACTCCACACTCACACTGCTTCAGACCGCTCCCACACTGCTTCAGACCGCTCCACACACTGCTTCAGACGCTCCCACTCTCCACACTGCTTCAGACCACTCCACACTGCTTCAGACCGCTCCACACTCCACACTGCTTCAGACCACTCCACACTCCACACTGCGTCAGACCTCCACTCTCCACACTGCTTCAGACCACTCACACTGCTTCAGACCACTCCCACACTGCTTCAGACCGCTCCACACTGCTTCAGACCGCTCCACACTGCTTCAGACCGCTCCCCTCCACACTGCTTCAGACCGCTCCACACTGCTTCAGACCGCTCCACACTGCTTCAGACCGCTCCACACTCACACTGCTTCAGACCGCTCCACTCCACACTGCTTCAGACCGCTCCACACTGTGCTTCAGACCGCTCCACACTGCTTCAGACCGCTCCCCTCCACACTGCTTCAGACCGCTCCACACTGCTTCAGACCGCTCCACACTGCTTCAGACCACTCCACACTCCACACTGCTTCAGACCGCTCCCTCACACTGCTTCAGACCGCTCCACACTGTGCTTCAGACCGCTCCACACTGCTTCAGACCGCTCCACTCTCCACACTGCTTCAGCCCCCCCCCACACTGCTTCAGACCGCTCCACACTCCACACTGCTTCAGACCGCTCCCACACTCCACACTGCGTCAGACCGCTCCACTCTCCACACTGCTTCAGACCACTCCCACACTCCCACACTGCTTCAGACCGCTCCACACTGCTTCAGACCACTCCACTCCACACTGCTTCAGACCACTCCCCTCCACACTGCTTCAGACCACTCCACACTCCACACTGCTTCAGACCATTCCACTCCACACTGCTTCAGACCGCTCCACTCCACACTGCTTCAGACCACTCCTCTCCACACTGCTTCAGACCACTCCCTCCACACTGCTTCAGACCGCTCCACCCTCCCACACTGCTTCAGACCGCTCCACACTCTTCAGACCGCTCCACACTGCTTCAGACCACTCCCACACTGCTTCAGACCGCTCCACTCCACACTGCTTGTGACCGCTCCACACTGCGCTTCAGACCGCTCCCCTCCACACTGCTTCAGACCGCTCCACACTGCTTAGACCGCTCCCACACTGCTTCAGACCGCTCCACACTCCACACTGCTTCAGACCGCTCCACTCCACACTGCTTCAGACCGCTCCACACTGTGCTTCAGACCGCTCCACACTGCTTCAGACCGCTCCACTCTCCACACTGCTTCAGACCACTCCACACTGCTTCAGACCGCTCCACACTCCACACTGCTTCAGACCGCTCCACACTCCACACTGCGTCAGACCGCTCCTCTCTCCACACTGCTTCAGACCACTCCACACTCCACACTGCTTCAGACCGCTCCACACTGCTTCAGACCACTCCACACTCCACACTGCTTCAGACCACTCCACACTCCACACTGCTTCAGACCACTCCACTCCACACTGCTTCAGACCGCTCCACTCCACACTGCTTCAGACCACTCCACTCACACTGCTTCAGATCACTCCACTCACACTGCTTCAGACCACTCCACTCCACACTGCTTCCAGACCACTCCACACTGCTTCAACCACTCCACTCCACACTGCTTCAGACCACTCCACACTGGTTCAGACCACTCCACACTGCTTCAGACCGCTCCACTCCACACTGCTTCAGACCACTCCACACTGGTTCAGACCACTCCACACTGCTTCAGACCGCTCCCCTCCACACTGCTTCAGACCGCTCCACACTGCTTCAGACCACTCACACTCCACACTGCTTCAGACCACTCCACACCCACACTGCTTCAGACCACTCCACTCCACACTGCTTCAGACCGCTCCACTCCACACTGCTTCAGACCACTCCACTCCACACTGCTTCAGATCCTCCACTCCACACTGCTTCAGACCACTCCACTCCCACTGCTTCAGACCACTCCACACTGCTTCAGACCACTCCACTCACACTGCTTCAGACCACTCCACACTGGTTCAGACCACTCACACTGCTTCAGACCGCTCCACTCCACACTGCTTCAGACCACTCCACACTGGTTCAGACCACTCCACACTGCTTCAGACCGCTCCCCTCCACACTGCTTCAGACCGCTCCACACTGCTTCAGACCGCTCCACACTGCTTCAGACCGCTCCACACTCCACACTGCTTCAGACCGCTCCACTCCACACTGCTTCAGACCGCTCCACACTGTGCTTCAGACCGCCCACTGCTTCAGACCGCTCCACTCTCCACACTGCTTCAGACCACTCCACACTGCTTCAGACCGCTCCACACTCCACACTGCTTCAGACCGCTCCACACTCCACACTGCGCCAGACCGCTCCACTCTCCCACACTGCTTCAGACCACTCCACACTCCACACTGCTTCAGACCGCTCCACACTGCTTCAGACCACTCCACACTCCACACTGCTTCAGACCACTCCACACCCACACTGCTTCAGACCACTCCACTCCACACTGCTTCAGACCGCTCCACTCCACACTGCTTCAGACCACTCCACTCCACACTGCTTCAGACCACTCCACTCCACACTGCTTCAGACCACTCCACTCCACACTGCTTCAGACCACTCCACACTGCTTCAGACCACTCCACTCCACACTGCTTCAGACCACTCCACACTGGTTCAGACCACTCCACACTGCTTCAGACCGCTCCACCCACACTGCTTCAGACCACTCCACACTGCTTCAGACCGCTCCACTCTCCACACTGCTTCAGACCGCTCCAATCTCCACACTGCTTCAGACCGCTCCACACTCCACACTGCTTCAGACCGCTCCACACTCCACACTGCTTCAGACCGCTCCACACTCCACACTGCTTCAGACCGCTCCACACTGCTTCAGACCACTCCACACTCCACACTGCTTCAGACCACTCCACACTCCACACTGCTTCAGACCACTCCACTCCACACTGCTTCAGACCGCTCCACTCCACACTGCTTCAGACCACTCCACTCCACACTGCTTCAGACCACTCCACTCCACACTGCTTCAGACCGCTCCACTCCACACTGCTTCAGACCACTCCACTCCACACTGCTTCAGACCACTCCACTCCACACTGCTTCAGACCACTCCACTCCACACTGCTTCAGACCGCTCCACACTGCTTCAGACCGCTCCACACTCCACACTGCTTCAGACCGCTCCACTCCACACTGCCCAGACCGCTCCACACTGTGCTTCAGACCGCTCCACACTGCTTCCAGACCGCTCCACTCTCCACACTGCTTCAGACCACTCCACACTGCTTCAGACCGCTCCACACTCCCACACTGCTTCAGACCGCTCCCACACTCCACACTGCGTCAGACCGCTCCACTCTCCACTGCTTCAGACCACTCCACACTCCACACTGCTTCAGACCGCTCCCACACTGCTTCAGACCGCTCCACACTGCTTCAGACCGCTCCACTCTCCACACTGCTTCAGACCACTCCACACTGCTTCAGACCGCTCCACACTCCACACTGCTTCAGACCGCTCCACACTCACACTCGTCAGACCGCTCCACTCTCCACACTGCTTCAGACCACTCCACACTCCACACTGCTTCAGACCACTCCCACACCCACACTGCTTCAGACCACTCCACCCACACTGCTTCAGACCCCTCCACTCCACACTGCTTCAGACCACTCCACTCCACACTGCTTCAGACCACTCCACTCCACATTGCTTGACCACTCCTCCACACTGCTTCAGACCACTCCACACTGCTTCAGACCACTCCACTCCCACTGCTTCAGACCACTCCACACTGGTTCAGACCACTCCACACTGCTTCAGACCGCTCCACTCCACACTGCTTCAGACCACTCCACACTGCTTCAGACCCGCTCCCTCTCCACACTGCTTCAGACCGCTCCACTCTCCACACTGCTTCAGACCGCTCCACACTCCACACTGCTTCAGACCGCTCCACACTCCACACTGCTTCAGACCGCTCCACACTCCACACTGCTTCAGACCGCTCCACACTCCACACTGCTTCAGACCGCTCCCCTCCACACTGCTTCAGACCACTCCACACTGCTTCAGACCGCTCCACTCTCCACACTGCTTCAGACCGCTCCACACTGCTTCAGACCGCTCCACACTGCTTCAGACCACTCCACACTCCACACTGCTTCAGACCACTCCACTCCACACTGCTTCAGACCACTCCACTCCACACTGCTTCAGACCGCTCCACACTGCTTCAGACCACTCCACACTGCTTCAGACCGATCCACACTCCACACTGCTTCAGACCGCTCCACTCCACACTGCTTCAGACCACTCCACTCCACACTGCTTCAGACCACTCCACTCCACACTGCTTCAGACCGCTCCACACTGCTTCAGACCGCTCCACTCCACACTGCTTCAGACCGCTCCTCTCCACACTGCTTCAGACCGCTCCACACTGCTTCAGACCACTCCACACTGCCCAGACCGCTCCACTCCCACTGCTTCAGACCACTCCACACTCCACACTGCTTCAGACCGCTCCACACTCCACACTGCTTCAGACCGCTCCACACTGCTTCAGACCACTCCACACTCCACACTGCTTCAGACCACTCCACACTCCACACTGCTTCAGACCCTCCACTCCACACTGCTTCAGACCGCTCCCTCCACACTGCTTCAGACCACTCCACTCCACACTGCTTCAGACCACTCACTCCACACTGCTTCAGACCGCTCCACTCCACACTGCTTCAGACCACTCCACTCTCCACACTGCTTCAGACCACTCCACTCCACACTGCTTCAGACCACTCCACTCCACACTGCTTCAGACCGCTCCACACTGCTTCAGACCGCTCCACACTGCTTCAGACCGCTCCACACTCCACACTGCTTCAGACCGCTCCACTCCACACTGCTTCAGACCGCTCCACACTGTGCTTCAGACCGCTCCACACTGCTTCAGACCGCTCCACTCTCCACACTGCTTCAGACCACTCCACACTGCTTCAGACCGCTCCACACTCCACACTGCTTCAGACCGCTCCACACTCCACACTGCGTCAGACCGCTCCACTCCACACTGCTTCAGACCACTCCACACTCCACACTGCTTCAGACCCGCTCCACACTGCTTCAGACCGCTCCACACTGCTTCAGACCGCTCCACTCTCCACACTGCTTCAGACCACTCCACACTGCTTCAGACCGCTCGACACTCCACACTGCTTCAGACCGCTCCACACTCCACACTGCGTCAGACCGCTCCACTCTCCACACTGCTTCAGACCACTCCACACTGCTTCAGACCGCTCCACACTCCACACTGCTTCAGACCACTCCACACTCCCACTGCTCGTGACCACTCCACACTCCCACACTGCTTCAGACCACTCCACTCCACACTGCTTCAGACCCTCCACTGACCACTCCACTCCACACTGCTTCAGACCACTCCACTCCACACTGCTTCAGACCACTCCACTCCACACTGCTTCCAGACCACTCCACACTGCTTCAGACCACTCCACTCCACACTGCTTCAGACCACTCCACACTGGTTCACACCACTCCACACTGCTTCAGACCGCTCCACTCCACACTGCTTCAGACCACTCCACACTGCTTCAGACCGCTCCACTCTCCACACTGCTTCAGACCGCTCCACTCTCCACACTGCTTCAGACCGCTCCACACTCCACACTGCTTCAGACCGCTCCACACTCCACACTGCTTCAGACCGCTCCACACTCCACACTGCTTCAGACCGCTCCACACCCACACTGCTTCAGACCGCTCCCTCACACTGCTTCAGACCACTCCACACTGCTTCAGACCGCTCCACTCTCCACACTGCTTCAGACCGCTCCACACTGCTTCAGACCGCTCCACACTGCTTCAGACCACTCCACACTCCAGACTGCTTCAGACCACTCCACTCCACACTGCTTCAGACCACTCCACTCCACACTGCTTCAGACCGCTCCACACTGCTTCAGACCACTCCACTCCCACACTGCTTCAGACCGATCCACACTCCACACTGCTTCAGACCGCTCCACTCCACACTGCTTGTGACCACTCCACTCCACACTGCTTCAGACCACTCCTCCACACTGCTTCAGACCGCTCCACACTGCTTCAGACCGCTCCACTCCACACTGCTTCAGACCGCTCCTCTCCACACTGCTTCAGACCGCTCCACACTGCTTCAGACCACTCCCACACTGCTTCAGACCGCTCCCTCCCACACTGCTTCAGATCACTCCACCTCCACACTGCTTCAGACCGCTCCACTCCCACACTGCTTCAGACCGCTCCACACTGCTTCAGACCGCTCCACACTCCACACTGCTTCAGACCGCTCCACACTGCTTCAGACCGCTCCACACTGCTTCAGACCGCTCCACTCCACACTGCTTCAGACCGCTCCACTCTCCACACTGCTTCAGACCGCTCACTCTCCACACTGCTTCAGACCGCTCCCTCCACACTGCTTCAGACTGCTCCCTCTCCACACTGCTTCAGACCGCTCCCACTCTCCACACTGCTTCAGACCGCTCCCCTCCACACTGCTTCAGACCGCTCCACTCTCCACACTGCTTCAGACCGCTCCACTCTCCACACTGCTTCAGACCACTCCACTCCACACTGCTTCAGACCACTCCACTCCCCACACTGCTTCAGACCACTCCACACTGCTTCAGACCACTCCACTCCACACTGCTTCAGACCACTCCACACTGGTTCAGACCACTCCACACTGCTTCAGACCGCTCCACTCCACACACTGCTTGACCACTCCACACTGCTTCAGACCGCTCCCTCTCCACACTGCTTCAGACCGCTCCACTCTCCACACTGCTTCAGACCGCTCCACACTCCACACTGCTTCAGACCGCTCCCCTCCACACTGCTTCGAACCACCTCACACTGCTTCAGACCGCTCACTCTCCACACTGCTTCAGACCGCTCCACACTACTTCAGACCGCTCCACACTGCTTCAGACCACTCCACCACACTGCTTCAGACCACTCCACTCCACACTGCTTCAGACCACTCCACTCCACACTGTTTCAGACCGCTCCACACTGCTTCAGACCACTCCACTCCACACTGCTTCAGACCGATCCACACTCCACACTGCTTCAGACCGCTCCACTCCACACTGCTTCAGACCACTCCACTCCACAGTGCTTCAGACCACTCCTCACACTGCTTCAGACCGCTCCACACTGCTTCAGACCGCTCCACCCACACTGCTTCAGACCGCTCCTCTCCACACTGCTTCTGACCGCTCCACACTGCTTCAGACCACTCCACACTGCTTCAGACCGCTCCACTCCACACTGCTTCAGACCACTCACACCCCACTGCCAGACCGCTCCACTCCACACTGCTTCAGACCGCTCCACACTGCTTCAGACCGCTCCACACTCCACACTGCTTCAGACCGCTCCACACTGCTTCAGACCGCTCCACACTGCTTCAGACCGCTCCACACTGCTTCAGACCGCTCCACTCCACACTGCTTCAGACCGCTCCACTCTCCACACTGCTTCAGACCGCTCCACTCTCCACACTGCTTCAGACCGCTCCCCTCCACACTGCTTCAGACCGCTCCACTCTCCACACTGCTTCAGACCGCTCCACTCTCCACACTGCTTCAGACCGCTCCACACTGCTTCAGACCGCTCCCCTCCACACTGCTTCAGACCACTCCACACTGCTTCAGACCGCTCCACACTCCACACTGCTTCAGACCGCTCCCCTCCACACTGCTTCAGACCACTCCACACTGCTTCAGACCGCTCCACTCTCCACACTGCTTCAGACCGCTCCACACTGCTTCAGACCGCTCCACACTGCTTCAGACCACCCACACTCCACACTGCTTCAGACCACTCCACTCCACACTGCTTCAGACCACTCCACTCCACACTGCTTCAGACCGCTCCACACTGCTTCAGACCACTCCACTCCACACTGCTTCAGACCACTCCACTCCACACTGCTTCAGACCACTCCACTCCACACTGCTTCAGACCGCTCCACACTGCTTCAGACCACTCCACTCCACACTGCTTCAGACCGCTCCACACTGCTTCAGACCACTCCACTCCACACTGCTTCAGACCGCTCCTCTCCACACTGCTTCAGACCGCTCCACACTGCTTCAGACCACTCCACACTGCTTCAGACCGCTCCACTCCACACTGCTTCAGACCACTCCACGCTCCACACTGCTTCAGACCGCTCCACTCCACACTGCTTCAGACCGCTCCACACTGCTTCAGACCGCTCCACTCCACACTGCTTCAGACCGCTCCACTCTCCACACTGCTTCAGACCGCTCCACTCTCCACACTGCTTCAGACCGCTCCCCTCCACACTGCTTCAGACCGCCCACTCTCCACACTGCTTCAGACCGCTCCACTCTCCACACTGCTTCAGACCGCTCCACACTGCTTCAGACCGCTCCCCTCCACACTGCTTCAGACCACTCCACACTGCTTCAGACCGCTCCACACTCCACACTGCTTCAGACCGCTCCACACTCCACACTGCTTCAGACCACTCCACACTGCTTCAGACCGCTCCACACTGCTTCAGACCACTCCACACTGCTTCAGACCGCTCCCCTCCACACTGCTTCAGACCGCTCCACACTGCTTCAGACCGCTCCACACTGCTTCAGACCACTCCACACTGCTTCAGACCGCTCCACACTGCTTCAGACCGCTCCACACTGCTTCAGACCGCTCCACACTCCTTCAGACCGCTCCACACTGCTTCAGACCACTCCACACTGCTTCAGACCACTCCACACTGCTTAAGACCGCTCCACACTCCACACTGCTTCAGACCACTCCACACTGCTTCAGACCGCTCCGCTCCACACTGCTTCAGAACGCTCCCCTCCACACTGCTTCAGACCTCTCCACTCTCCACACTGCTTCAGACCGCTCCACACTCCACACTGCTTCAGACCGCTCCACTCCACACTGCTTCAGACCGCTCCACTCTCCACACTGCTTCAGACCCTCCACACTCCACACTGCTTCAGACCGCTCCACACTCCACACTGCTTCAGACCACTCCACTCCACACTGCTTCAGACCACTCCACACTGCTTCAGACCGCTCCACACTCCACACTGCTTCAGACCGCTCCACACTCCACACTGCTTCAGACCGCTCCACACTGCTTCAGACCGCTCCACACTCCACACTGCTTCAGACCGCTCCACACTCACACTGCTTCAGACCACTCCACACCTCCTGCTTCAGACCACTCCACACTCCACACTGCTTCAGACCACTCCACACTGCTTCAGACCGCTCCACCCTCCACACTGCTTCAGACCACTGCACACTCCACACTGCTTCAGACCACTCCACACTCCACACTGCTTCAGACCACTCCACACTGCTTCAGACCACTCCACACTGCTTAAGACCGCTCCACACTCCACACTGCTTCAGACCACTCCACACTGCTTCAGACCGCTCCGCTCCACACTGCTTCAGACCACGCTCCCCTCCCACACTGCTTCAGACCGCTCCACTCTCCACACTGCTTCAGACCGCTCCACACTCCACACTGCTTCAGACCGCTCCACTCCACACTGCTTCAGACCGCTCCACTCTCCACACTGCTTCAGACCCTCCACACTCCACACTGCTTCAGACCGCTCCACACTCCACACTGCTTCAGACCACTCCACTCACACTGCTTCAGACCACTCCACACTGCTTCAGACCGCTCCACACTCCACACTGCTTCAGACCACCTCCACACTCCACACTGCTTCAGACCGCTCCACACTGCTTAACACCGCTCCACACTCCACACTGCTTCAGACCGCTCCACACTCCACACTGCTTCAGACCACTCCACACTCCACACTGCTTCAGACCACTCAACCCTCCACACTGCTTCAGACCACTCCACCCTCCACACTGCTTCAGACCGCTCCACACTGCTTCAGACCGCCCCACACTGCTTCAGACCGCTCCACACTGCTTCAGACCGCTCCACCCTCCACACTGCTTCAGACCCTCCACACTGCTTCAGACCGCTCCACACTGCTTCAGACCACTCCACACTGCTTCAGACCACTCCACACTCCACCCTGCTTCAGACCACTCCACACTGCTTCAGACCACTCCACACTGCTTCAGACCACTCCACACTGCTTCAGACTGCTTCAGACCACTCCACCCTGCTTCAGACCACTCCACCCTGCTTCAGACCACTCCACACTGCTTCAGACCACTCCACACTGCTTCAGACCACTCCACACTGCTTCAGACTGCTTCAGACCGCTCCACCCTCCACACTGCTTCAGACCACTCCACACTGCTTCAGAACGCTCCACACTCTGTGTCATTCTCTCTCTTGACATTTGGCTGAAAATGTTTCATGCATTTTTATTGTTGTTTTTTTTCTCCCCAATTCATAAATAATGTATTTATTTATCATGAAAATCTGTTTTGGAATTAGACTAGCACACTTCAAAGACGGACAGGCTTTGATATGTCTGATTTTCACTGAGTATCAGAAGATTTATTCAATTTATGTAAAGTACCTCCGGGGTAGTAAAGGTGGCATTTGAATACATTTGACTGAACTAAATTGTATAATGAGGAGGTTTCTACCCTTATCATTAAAGTAGTAAATCTAATCCCCAGTTTGAATGGATCATTTGGCAGCCAAACATACGGTAGGTCCCGTGAAGGGACAACACCGCTCTGAGGGTCTGTCTACACAGATATACATGTCACGCCCTGACCTTAGTATTCTTTGTTTTCTTTATTATTTTGGTTAGGTCAGGGCGTTCCATGGGTGACATGTGTGTTTTTGTCTTATTCTAAGGTGTTTGTACTGTCTAGTTTTTTTTGTAGATTTATGGGGTTGTTTTCATCTAGGTGTTTATGTAAGTCTATGGTTGCCTAGAATGGTTCTCAATTAGAGGCAGGTGTTTATCGTTGTCTCTGATTGGGGAACCATATTTAGGCAGCCATCTTCTTTGGGTATTTCGTGTTTTTTTTTCTACGTTATATGTTTGCACATTGTTTATATAGCGGTCATGCTCGTCTTAATCGTTTTGTTGTTGTTGTTGCTGTTGTTGTTGTTGTTGGTGTTGTTGTTGTTGTTGTTGTTGTTTAAGTGTTCTTCTTGTTCTTCCATCAATAAAGTACACACCACGCTGCGCTTTGGTCCCCTGCATACGACGGTCGTGACAATACAGTACCTACTGTAGTTTAAACTGACTAGGAGTCAGTACATACTGTAGTTTAAACTGACTGGGAGTCAGTACGTAATGTAGTTTAAAACTGACTGGGAGTCAGTACATACTGTAGTTTAAACTGACTGGGAGTCAGTACGACTGTAGTTTAAACTGACTGGGAGTCAGTACGTAATGTAATTTAAACTGACTGGGAGTCAGTACGTAATGTAGTTTAAACTGACTGGGAGTCAGTATGTACTGTAGTTTAAACTGACTGGGAGTCAGTACATACTGTAGTTTAAACTGACTGGGAGTCAGTAGATACTGTAGTTTAAACTGACTGGAAGTCAGTACGTAATGTAGTTTAAAACTGACTGGGAGTCAGTACATACTGTAGTTTAAACTGACTGGGAGTCAGTACGTACTGTAGTTTAAACTGACTGGGAGTCAGTACGTAATGTAATTTAAACTGACTGGGAGTCAGTACGTAATGTAGTTTAAACTGACTGGGAGTCAGTATGTACTGTAGTTTAAACTGACTGGGAGTCAGTACATACTGTAGTTTAAACTGACTGGGAGTCAGTAGATACTGTAGTTTAAACTGACTGGAAGTCAGTACGTACTGTAGTTTAAACTGACTGGGAGTCAGTACGTACTGTAGTTTCAACTGACTGGGAGTCAGTACGTAATGTAGTTTAAACTGACTGGGAGTCAGTACGTAATGTAGTTTAAACTGACTGGGAGTCAGCACATACTGTAGTTTAAACTGACTGGGAGTCAGTACGTAATGTAGTTTAAACTGACTGGGAGTCAGTACGTACTGTAGTTTAAACTGACTGGGAGTCAGTACGTACTGTAGTTTAAACTGACTGGGAGTCAGTACGTACTGTAGTTTAAACTGACTGGGAGTCACGTACTGTAGTTTAAGCTGAGTGGGAGTCAGTACGCTGTAGTTTAAACTGACTGGGAGTCAGTACGCACTGTAGTTTAAACTGACTGGGAGTCAGTACGTAATGTAGTTTAAACTGACTCCCCTGGGAGTCAGTACGTACTGTAGTTTAAACTGACTGGGAGTCAGTACGTAATGTAGTTTAAACTGACTGGGAGTCAGTACGTAATGTAGTTTAAACTGACTGGGAGTCAGTACGTAATGTAGTTTAAACTGACTGGGAGTCAGTATGTACTGTAGTTTAAACTGACTGGGAGTCAGTACGTAATGTAGTTTAAACTGACTGGGAGTCAGTACGTAATGTAGTTTAAACTGACTGGGAGTCAGTACGTACTGTAGTTTAAACTGACTGGGAGTCAGTACGTACTGTAGTTTAAACTGACTGGGAGTCAGTACGTACTGTAGTTTAAACTGACTGGGAGTCAGTACGTACTGTAGTTTAAACTGACTGGGAGTCAGTACGTAATGTAGTTTAAACTGACTGGGAGTCAGTACATACTGTAGCTACACATGAAATGAAATGATGGGTTGATTCTCTCCTTTCTCGTCTCCTTCATCAGTTCAGTTGGTGTCTCGGGGGACTACAATTATTCTTTTAACTTCTGTCTTCAAAACATCCTGAATTAGATATCGCCACATGCCACACATGGCCAGGGCATCCGGGAAGGGGGGGGCTGGATGAGAATTAATGAGACAGAGGGGAGGGGAGCTGGCAGGGTGGGTCACATGGTGTTGGATTAACCAGTCAGGCAGGCTTCAGGCCGATCTCCAGCCTCATTTCCAGTCTCGTTCCCTGTCCATCAGAGGCCTCTGTTCTCTTTAGATGTCACCATTCAGACTCGGCCGGGAATAATACACATATGGCACATGTCTCCTCTGACCTCTAACCTGCCAGCCAATGACTGTTGTTCAGATCCAGGATGACATACTAAGATACCTCTACAGACCTCTATGGTGGAAGATACCTCTACACACCTCTATGGAGGAAGATACCTCTACACACCTCTATGGAAGAAGTACCTCTACACACCTCTATGGAGGAAGATACCTCTACACACCTCTATGGAGGAAGATACCTCTACACACCTCTATGGAGGAAGATACCTCAACACACCTCTATGGAGGAAGATACCTCTACACACATCTATGGAGGAAGATACCTCTACACACCTCTATGGAGGAAGTAACTCTACACACCTCTATGGAGGAAGATACCTCTACACACCTCTATGGAGGAAGATACCTCTACACACCTCTATGGAGGAAGTAACTCTACACACCTCTATGGAGGAAGATACCTCTACACACCTCTATGGAGGAAGATACCTCTACACACCTCTATGGAGGAAGTACCTCTACACACATCTATGGAGGAAGATACCTCTACACACCTCTATGGAGGAAGATACCTCTACACACCTCTATGGAGGAAGATACCTCTACACACCTCTATGGAGGAAGATACCTCTACACACCTCTATGGAGGAAGATACCTCTACACACCTCTATGGAGGAAGTACCTCTACACACCTCTATGGAGGAAGATACCTCTACACACCTCTATGGTCGTATATAAAGACAGCTACCTAACAACTATAGTCCTGGATCCTATATATAGACAGCTACCTAACAACTATAGTCCTGGATCCTATATAAAGACAGCTACCTAACAACTATAGTCCTGGATCCTATATAAAGACAGCTATCTAACAACTATAGTCCTGGACACTATATAAAGACAGCTACCTAACAACTATAGTCCTGGACACTATATAAAGACAGCTACCTAACAACTATAGTCTTCTCCCTATATAAAGACAGCTACCTAACAACTATAGTCTTCTCACTATATAAAGACAGCTACCTAACAACTATAGTCCTGGACACTATATAAAGACAGCTACCTAACAACTATAGTCCTGGACACTATATAAAGACAGCTACCTAACAACTATAGTCCTGGACACTATATAAAGACAGCTACCTAACAACTATAGTCTTCTCCCTATATAAAGACAGCTACCTAACAACTATAGTCTTCTCACTATATAAAGACAGCTACCTAACAACTATAGTCCTGGACACTATATAAAGACAGCTACCTAACAACTATAGTCCTGGACACTATATAAAGACAGCTACCTAACAACTATAGTCTCCTCCCTATATAAAGACATTTACCTAACAACTATAGTCTTCTCCCTATATAAAGACAGCTACCTAACAACTATAGTCCTGGACACTATATAAAGACAGCTACCTAACGACTATAGTCCTGGACACTATATAAAGACAGCTACCTAACAACTATAGTCCTGGACACTATATAAAGACAGCTACCTAACAACTATAGTCTTCTCCCTATATAAAGACAGCTACCTAACAACTATAGTCCTGGACACTATATAAAGACAGCTACCTAACAACTATAGTCCTGGACACTATATAAAGACAGCTACCTAACAACTATAGTCTTCTCCCTATATAAAGACAGCTACCTAACAACTATAGTCCTGGATCCTATATAAAGACAGCTACCTAACAACTATAGTCCTGGATCCTATATAAAGACAGCTACCTAACAACTATAGTCCTGGACACTATATAAAGACAGCTACCTAACAACTATAGTCCTGGACACTATATAAAGACAGCTACCTAACAACTATAGTCTTCTCCCTATATAAAGACAGCTACCTAACAACTATAGTCCTGGACACTATATAAAGACAGCTACCTAACAACTATAGTCTTCTCCCTATATAAAGACAGCTACCTAACAACTATAGTCCTGGATCCTATATAAAGACAGCTACCTAACAACTATAGTCTTCTCCCTATATAAAGACAGCTACCTAACAACTATAGTCCTGGACACTATATAAAGACAGCTACCTAACAACTATAGTCTTCTCCCTATATAAAGACAGCTACCTAACAACTATAGTCCTGGACACTATATAAAGACAGCTACCTAACAACTATAGTCCTGGATCCTATATAAAGACAGCTACCTAACAACTATAGTCTTCTCCCTATATAAAGACAGCTACCTAACAACTATAGTCCTGGACACTATTTAAAGACAGCTACCTAACAACTATAGTCCTGGACACTATATAAAGACAGCTACCTAACAACTATAGTCTTCTCCTTATATAAAGACAGCTACCTAACAACTATAGTCCTGGATCCTATATAAAGACAGCTACCTAACAACTATAGTCCTGGACACTATATAAAGACAGCTATCTAACAACTATAGTCCTGGATCCTATATAAAGACAGCTACCTAACAACTATAGTCCTGGATCCTATATAAAGACAGCTACCTAACAACTATAGTCCTGGACACTATATAAAGACAGCTACCTAACAACTATAGTCCTGGATCCTATATAAAGACAGCTACCTAACAACTATAGTCCTGGATCCTATATAAAGACAGCTACCTAACAACTATAGTCTTCTCCCCTATATAAAGACAGCTACCTAACAACTATAGTCCTGGACACTATATAAAGACAGCTACCTAACAACTATAGTCCTGGACACTATATAAAGACAGCTACCTAACAACTATAGTCTTCTCCCTATATAAAGACAGCTACCTAACAACTATAGTCTTCTCACTATATAAAGACAGCTACCTAACAACTATAGTCCTGGACACTATATAAAGACAGCTACCTAACAACTATAGTCCTGGACACTATATAAAGACAGCTACCTAACAACTATAGTCTCCTCCCTATATAAAGACAGCTACCTAACAACTATAGTCCTGGACACTATATAAAGACAGCTACCTAACAACTATAGTCTTCTCCCTATATAAAGACAGCTACCTAACAACTATAGTCCTGGACACTATATAAAGACAGCTACCTAACAACTATAGTCCTGGACACTATATAAAGACAGCTACCTAACAACTATAGTCTTCTCCCTATATAAAGACAGCTACCTAACAACTATAGTCTTCTCACTATATAAAGACAGCTACCTAACAACTATAGTCCTGGACACTATATAAAGACAGCTACCTAACAACTATAGTCCTGGACACTATATAAAGACAGCTACCTAACAACTATAGTCTCCTCCCTATATAAAGACAGCTACCTAACAACTATAGTCCTGGACACTATATAAAGACATTTACCTAACAACTATAGTCTTCTACCTATATAAAGACAGCTACCTAACAACTATAGTCCTGGACACTATATAAAGACAGCTACCTAACAACTATAGTCCTGGACACTATATAAAGACAGCTACCTAACAACTATAGTCTTCTCCCTATATAAAGACAGCTACCTAACAACTATAGTCCTGGACACTATATAAAGACAGCTACCTAACAACTATAGTCCTGGACACTATATAAAGACAGCTACCTAACAACTATAGTCTTCTCCCTATATAAAGACAGCTACCTAACAACTATAGTCCTGGATCCTATATAAAGACAGCTACCTAACAACTATAGTCCTGGATCCTATATAAAGACAGCTACCTAACAACTATAGTCCTGGACACTATATAAAGACAGCTACCTAACAACTATAGTCCTGGACACTATATAAAGACAGCTACCTAACAACTATAGTCTTCTCCCTATATAAAGACAGCTACCTAACAACTATAGTCCTGGATCCTATATAAAGACAGCTACCTAACAACTATAGTCTTCTCCCTATATAAAGACAGCTACCTAACGACTATAGTCTTCTCCCTATATAAAGACAGCTACCTAACAACTATAGTCCTGGACACTATATAAAGACAGCTACCTAACAACTATAGTCCTGGATCCTATATAAAGACAGCTACCTAACAACTATAGTCCTGGACACTATATAAAGACAGCTACCTAACAACTATAGTCTTCTCCCTATATAAAGACAGCTACCTAACAACTATAGTCCTGGACACTATATAAAGACAGCTACCTAACAACTATAGTCCTGGATCCTATATAAAGACAGCTACCTAACAACTATAGTCTTCTCCCTATATAAAGACAGCTACCTAACAACTATAGTCCTGGACACTATTTAAAGACAGCTACCTAACAACTATAGTCCTGGACACTATATAAAGACAGCTACCTAACAACTATAGTCTTCTCCTTATATAAAGACAGCTACCTAACAACTATAGTCCTGGATCCTATATAAAGACAGCTACCTAACAACTATAGTCCTGGACACTATATAAAGACAGCTACCTAACAACTATAGTCCTGGATCCTATATAAAGACAGCTACCTAACAACTATAGTCCTGGATCCTATATAAAGACAGCTACCTAACAACTATAGTCTTCTCCCTATATAAAGACAGCTACCTAACAACTATAGTCCTGGACACTATATAAAGACAGCTACCTAACAACTATAGTCTTCTCCCTATATAAAGACAGCTACCTAACAACTATAGTCCTGGACACTATATAAAGACAGCTACCTAACAACTATAGTCCTGGATCCTATATAAAGACAGCTACCTAACAACTATAGTCTTCTCCCTATATAAAGACAGCTACCTAACAACTATAGTCCTGGACACTATTTAAAGACAGCTACCTAACAACTATAGTCCTGGACACTATATAAAGACAGCTACCTAACAACTATAGTCTTCTCCTTATATAAAGACAGCTACCTAACAACTATAGTCCTGGATCCTATATAAAGACAGCTACCTAACAACTATAGTCCTGGACACTATATAAAGACAGCTATCTAACAACTATAGTCCTGGATCCTATATAAAGACAGCTACCTAACAACTATAGTCCTGGATCCTATATAAAGACAGCTACCTAACAACTATAGTCCTGGACACTATATAAAGACAGCTACCTAACAACTATAGTCCTGGATCCTATATAAAGACAGCTACCTAACAACTATAGTCCTGGATCCTATATAAAGACAGCTACCTAACAACTATAGTCTTCTCCCTATATAAAGACAGCTACCTAACAACTATAGTCCTGGACACTATATAAAGACAGCTACCTAACAACTATAGTCCTGGACACTATATAAAGACAGCTACCTAACAACTATAGTCTTCTCCCTATATAAAGACAGCTACCTAACAACTATAGTCTTCTCCCTATATAAAGACAGCTACCTAACAACTATAGTCCTGGACACTATATAAAGACAGCTACCTAACAACTATAGTCCTGGACACTATATAAAGACAGCTACCTAACAACTATAGTCTCCTCCCTATATAAAGACAGCTACCTAACAACTATAGTCCTGGACACTATATAAAGACAGCTACCTAACAACTATAGTCTTTCCCTATATAAAGACAGCTACCTAACAACTATAGTCCTGGACACTATATAAAGACAGCTACCTAACAACTATAGTCCTGGACACTATATAAAGACAGCTACCTAACAACTATAGTCTTCTCCCTATATAAAGACAGCTACCTAACAACTATAGTCCTGGACACTATATAAAGACAGCTACCTAACAACTATAGTCCTGGACACTATATAAAGACAGCTACCTAACAACTATAGTCTTCTCCCTATATAAAGACAGCTACCTAACAACTATAGTCCTGGACACTATATAAAGACAGCTACCTAACAACTATAGTCTTCTCCCTATATAAAGACAGCTACCTAACAACTATAGTCCTGGATCCTATATAAAGACAGCTACCTAACAACTATAGTCTTCTCCTTATATAAAGACAGCTACCTAACAACTATAGTCCTGGATCCTATATAAAGACAGCTACCTAACAACTATAGTCCTGGACACTATATAAAGACAGCTACCTAACAACTATAGTCCTGGATCCTATATAAAGACAGCTACCTAACAACTATAGTCCTGGATCCTATATAAAGACAGCTACCTAACAACTATAGTCTTCTCCCTATATAAAGACAGCTACCTAACAACTATAGTCCTGGACACTATATAAAGACAGCTACCTAACAACTATAGTCTTCTCCCTATATAAAGACAGCTACCTAACAACTATAGTCCTGGACACTATATAAAGACAGCTACCTAACAACTATAGTCCTGGATCCTATATAAAGACAGCTACCTAACAACTATAGTCTTCTCCCTATATAAAGACAGCTACCTAACAACTATAGTCCTGGACACTATTTAAAGACAGCTACCTAACAACTATAGTCCTGGACACTATATAAAGACAGCTACCTAACAACTATAGTCTTCTCCTTATATAAAGACAGCTACCTAACAACTATAGTCCTGGATCCTATATAAAGACAGCTACCTAACAACTATAGTCCTGGACACTATATAAAGACAGCTATCTAACAACTATAGTCCTGGATCCTATATAAAGACAGCTACCTAACAACTATAGTCCTGGATCCTATATAAAGACAGCTACCTAACAACTATAGTCCTGGACACTATATAAAGACAGCTACCTAACAACTATAGTCCTGGATCCTATATAAAGACAGCTACCTAACAACTATAGTCCTGGATCCTATATAAAGACAGCTACCTAACAACTATAGTCTTCTCCCTATATAAAGACAGCTACCTAACAACTATAGTCCTGGACACTATATAAAGACAGCTACCTAACAACTATAGTCCTGGACACTATATAAAGACAGCTACCTAACAACTATAGTCTTCTCCCTATATAAAGACAGCTACCTAACAACTATAGTCTTCTCACTATATAAAGACAGCTACCTAACAACTATAGTCCTGGACACTATATAAAGACAGCTACCTAACAACTATAGTCCTGGACACTATATAAAGACAGCTACCTAACAACTATAGTCTCCTCCCTATATAAAGACAGCTACCTAACAACTATAGTCCTGGACACTATATAAAGACAGCTACCTAACAACTATAGTCTTCTCCCTATATAAAGACAGCTACCTAACAACTATAGTCCTGGACACTATATAAAGACAGCTACCTAACAACTATAGTCCTGGACACTATATAAAGACAGCTACCTAACAACTATAGTCTTCTCCCTATATAAAGACAGCTACCTAACAACTATAGTCCTGGATCCTATATAAAGACAGCTACCTAACAACTATAGTCCTGGATCCTATATAAAGACAGCTACCTAACAACTATAGTCCTGGACACTATATAAAGACAGCTACCTAACAACTATAGTCCTGGACACTATATAAAGACAGCTACCTAACAACTATAGTCTTCTCCCTATATAAAGACAGCTACCTAACAACTATAGTCCTGGACACTATATAAAGACAGCTACCTAACAACTATAGTCTTCTCCCTATATAAAGACAGCTACCTAACAACTATAGTCCTGGATCCTATATAAAGACAGCTACCTAACAACTATAGTCTTCTCCCTATATAAAGACAGCTACCTAACGACTATAGTCTTCTCCCTATATAAAGACAGCTACCTAACAACTATAGTCCTGGACACTATATAAAGACAGCTACCTAACAACTATAGTCCTGGATCCTATATAAAGACAGCTACCTAACAACTATAGTCCTGGACACTATATAAAGACAGCTAACTAACAACTATAGTCTTCTCCCTATATAAAGACAGCTACCTAACAACTATAGTCCTGGACACTATATAAAGACAGCTACCTAACAACTATAGTCCTGGATCCTATATAAAGACAGCTACCTAACAACTATAGTCTTCTCCCTATATAAAGACAGCTACCTAACAACTATAGTCCTGGACACTATTTAAAGACAGCTACCTAACAACTATAGTCCTGGACACTATATAAAGACAGCTACCTAACAACTATAGTCTTCTCCTTATATAAAGACAGCTACCTAACAACTATAGTCCTGGACACTATATAAAGACAGCTATCTAACAACTATAGTCCTGGATCCTATATAAAGACAGCTACCTAACAACTATAGTCCTGGATCCTATATAAAGACAGCTACCTAACAACTATAGTCCTGGACACTATATAAAGACAGCCACCTAACAACTATAGTCCTGGATCCTATATAAAGACAGCTACCTAACAACTATAGTCCTGGATCGTATATAAAGACAGCTACCTAACAACTATAGTCCTGGACACTATATAAAGACAGCTACCTAACAACTATAGTCCTGGACACTATATAAAGACAGCTACCTAACAACTATAGTCCTGGATCCTATATAAAGACAGCTACCTAACAACTATAGTCCTGGACACTATATAAAGACAGCTACCTAACAACTATAGTCTTCTCCCTATATAAAGACAGCTACCTAACAACTATAGTCTTCTCCCTATATAAAGACAGCTACCTAACAACTATAGTCCTGGACACTATATAAAGACAGCTACCTAACGACTATAGTCCTGGACACTATATAAAGACAGCTACCTAACAACTATAGTCTTCTCCCTATATAAAGACAGCTACCTAACAACTGTAGTCTTCTCCCTATATAAAGACAGCTACCTAACAACTATAGTCTTCTCCCTATATAAAGACAGCTACCTAACAACTATAGTCCTGGACACTATATAAAGACAGCTACCTAACAACTATAGTCCTGGACACTATATAAAGACAGCTACCTAACAACTATAGTCCTGGATCCTATATAAAGACAGCTACCTAACAACTATAGTCCTGGACACTATATAAAGACAGCTACCTAACAACTATAGTCCTGGACACTATATAAAGACAGCTACCTAACAACTATAGTCTTCTCCCTATATAAAGACAGCTACCTAACAACTATAGTCTTCTCCCTATATAAAGACTGCTACCTAACAACTATAGTCCTGGATCCTATATAAAGACAGCTACCTAACAACTATAGTCCTGGATCCTATATAAAGACAGCTACCTAACAACTATAGTCCTGGACACTATATAAAGACAGCTACCTAACAACTATAGTCCTGGACACTATATAAAGACAGCTACCTAACAACTATAGTCTTCTCCCTATATAAAGACAGCTACCTAACGACTATAGTCTTCTCCCTATATAAAGACAGCTACCTAACAACTATAGTCCTGGACACTATATAAAGACAGCTACCTAACAACTATTGTCTTCTCCCTATATAAAGACAGCTACCTAACAACTATAGTCCTGGACACTATATAAAGACAGCTACCTAACAACTATAGTCCTGGATCCTATATAAAGACAGCTACCTAACAACTATAGTCTTCTCCCTATATAAAGACAGCTACCTAACAACTATAGTCCTGGACACTATTTAAAGACAGCTACCTAACAACTATATTCTTCTCCTTATATAAAGACAGCTACCTAACAACTATAGTCCTGGACACTATATAAAGACAGCTACCTAACAACTATAGTCCTGGATCCTATATAAAGACAGCTACCTAACAACTATAGTCCTGGACACTATATAAAGACAGCTATCTAACAACTATAGTCCTGGATCCTATATAAAGACAGCTACCTAACAACTATAGTCCTGGATCCTATATAAAGACAGCTACCTAACAACTATAGTCCTGGACACTATATAAAGACAGCTACCTAACAACTATAGTCCTGGATCCTATATAAAGACAGCTACCTAACAACTATAGTCCTGGATCCTATATAAAGACAGCTACCTAACAACTATAGTCCTGGACACTATATAAAGACAGCTACCTAACAACTATAGTCCTGGACACTATATAAAGACAGCTACCTAACAACTATAGTCCTGGATCCTATATAAAGACAGCTACCTAACAACTATAGTCCTGGATCCTATATAAAGACAGCTACTTAACAACTATAGTCCTGGACACTATATAAAGACAGCTACCTAACAACTATAGTCCTGGACACTATATAAAGACAGCTACCTAACAACTATAGTCCTGGACACTATATAAAGACAGCTACCTAACGACTATAGTCTTCTCCCTATATAAAGACAGCTACCTAACAACTATAGTCCTGGATCCTATATAAAGACAGGTACCTAACAACTATAGTCCTGGATCCTATATAAAGACAGCTACCTAACAACTATAGTCCTGGACACTATATAAAGACAGCTACCTAACAACTATAGTCCTGGATCCTATATAAAGACAGCAACCTAACAACTATAGTCTTCTCCCTATATAAAGACAGCAACCTAACAACTATAGTCTTCTCCCTATATAAAGACAGCTACCTAACAACTATAGTCCTGGATCCTATATAAAGACAGCTACCTAACAACTATAGTCTTCTCCCTATATAAAGACAGCTACCTAACGACTATAGTCTTCTCCCTATATATAGACAGCTACCTAACAACTATAGTCCTGGACACTATATAAAGACAGCTACCTAACAACTATAGTCCTGGACCCTATATAAAGACAGCTACCTAACAACTATAGTCCTGGATCCTATATAAAGACAGCTACCTAACAACTATAGTCCTGGATCCTATATAAAGACAGCTACCTAACAACTATAGTCTTCTCCTTATATAAAGACAGCTACCTAACAACTATAGTCCTGGATCCTATATAAAGACAGCTACCTAACAACTATAGTCCTGGACACTATATAAAGACAGCTACCTAACAACTATAGTCCTGGATCATATATAAAGACAGCTACCTAACAACTATAGTCCTGGACACTATATAAAGACAGCTACCTAACAACTATAGTCCTGGATCCTATATAAAGACAGCTACCTAACAACTATAGTCCTGGACACTATATAAAGACAGCTACCTAACAACTATAGTCCTGGACACTATATAAAGACAGCTACCTAACAACTATAGTCCTGGACACTATATAAAGACAGCTACCTAACGACTATAGTCTTCTCCCTATATAAAGACAGCTACCTAACAACTATAGTCCTGGACACTATATATAGACAGCTACCTAACAACTATAGTCTTCTCCCTATATAAAGACAGCTACCTAACAACTATAGTCCTGGACACTATATAAAGACAGCTACCTAACGACTATAGTCCTGGATACTATATAAAGACAGCTACCTAACAACTATAGTCCTGGACCCTATATAAAGACAGCTACCTAACAACTATAGTCTTCTCCCT
>NW_027038621.1:32500-34060 GCF_034236695.1 Oncorhynchus nerka
ACATCAGGGCTGTATCAGGGCTGTGTTACAGTGTTACAGTCAGACATCAGGGCTGTGTTACAGTGTTAAAGTCAGACATCAGGACTGTGTTACAGTGTTACAGTCAGACATCAGGGCTGTATCAGGGCTGTGTTACAGTCAGACATCAGGGCTGTGTTACAGTGTTACAGTGTTACAGTGTTACAGTCAGACATCAGGGCTGTGTTACAGTGTTAAAGTGTTACAGTGTTACAGTGTTACAGTCAGACATCAGGGCTGTGTTACAGTGTTACAGTCAGACATCAGGGCTGTGTTACAGTCAGACATCAGGGCTGTGTTACAGTGTTGTGTTACAGTGTTACAGTCAGACATCAGGGCTGTGTACATCAGTGGCTGTGTTACAGTGTTACAGTCAGACATCAGGGCTGGACTGTATCAGGGCTGTGTTACAGTGTTACAGTCAGACATCAGGGCTGTATCAGGGCTGTGTTACAGTGTTACAGTCAGACATCAGGGGGCAGAGTTACAGTGTTACAGTGTTACAGTCAGACATCAGGGCAGTGTTACAGTCAGACATCAGGGCTGTGTTACAGTGTTAAAGTCAGACATCAGGGCTGTCAGGGTTACAGTGTTACAGTCAGACATCAGGGCTGTGTTACTGTGTTTATCAGGGCTGTGTTACAGTGTTACAGTCAGACATCAGGGCTGGCTGTGTTACAGTGTTACAGTCAGACATCAGGGCTGTGTTACAGTGTTACAGTGTTCAGGGCTGTCAGTCAGACATCAGGGCTGTATCAGGCTGTGTTACAGTGTTACAGTCAGTTAAATCAGGTTACAGTGTTACAGTCAGACATCAGGGCTGTGTTACAGTGTTACAGTCAGACATCAGGGCTGTGTTACAGTGTTACAGTCAGACATCAGGGCTGTATGGGCTGTCAGGTGTTACAGTCAGACATCAGGGCTGTATCTGGGCTGTGTTACAGTGTTAAAGTCAGACATCAGGACATCAGGGCTGTGCAGTGTTACAGTCAGACATGGGCTGTGTTACAGTGTTACAGTCAGACATCAGGGCTGTATCAGGGCTGTGTTACAGTGTTACAGTCAGACATCAGGGCTGTGTTACAGTGTTACAGTCAGACATCAGGGCTGTATCAGGGCTGTGTTACAGTGTTACAGTCAGACATCATCAGGGCTGTGTTACAGTGTTACAGTCAGACATCAGGCTGTATCAGGGCTGTGTTACAGTGTTACAGTCAGACATCAGGGCTGTATCAGGGCTGTGTTACAGTGTTACAGTCAGACATCAAGGCTGTATCAGGGCTGTGTTACATTGTTACAGTCAGACATCAGGGCTGGTTACAGTGTTACAGTCAGACATCAGGGCTGTGTGTTACAGTCAGACATCAGGGCTGTGTTACAGTGTTACAGTGTTACAGTCAGACATCAGGGCTGTGTTACAGTGTTAAAGTCAGACATCAGGGCTGTGTTACAGTGTTACAGTCAGACATCAGGGCTGTGTTACAGTGTTACAGTCAGACATCAGGGCTGTGTTACAGTGTTACAGTCAGACATCAGGGCTGT
>NW_027038622.1:0-34070 GCF_034236695.1 Oncorhynchus nerka
AGACAGCCCCGTATGTACACTCTCTGTTTTACACTTGTTGACTTTCTTGGAGAAGCGGTATGACTAAACAGGTTGTTCCTTCTACTCTCTGTTATCCATGGTCCTATGCTCCTTGCAGAATCTTTAGACAGAGAGATTCACTGTTGTTAAGGTCCTTTTAGTGAAAGACAGTGCAACAGTTTATCCACAGCTGTTGTGTTGTTCTATGGACACGCTACAGGTGCAAGCGTGCATGCATGTGTGTGTGTGTATATGCGGGTGGATGCATGTAAGTGTGTACACGTGTGTGTTTGTTAAGTGGGGGGTGGCTGAAGTTAAATTGTACTTGGTGATCAGTGGAACAACTGAAATTAGTTGGGTAGGCTTGAAACCTGACAACTTAACAAAGGGCCTATAAGCATCTGTTCTCTATTCTCGTTCCATCCTCCTCTCCTCCAGTAAAGAGGAAGGAACCAGTGTGACATCATGCAGTGTGGGGCCATACAGAGAAGTTGGTCAGAAAATAAACACGCCTTTAAACACTGCTGTTTTTTCTCACAGTCTTTGTTCATTTCTGTAGAATGCTTTTCTCTCTATTCCTCTGTGTGACGGTAAAGAGCGTGAACTAGAGGTCAACCAATTTATGATTTTTCAACTCCGATACCGATTATTGGAGGACCAAAAAAGTCGAGACCGATTAATCGGACAATTTATTTATTTATTTGTAATAATGACAGTTACAACAATACTGAATGAACACTTATTATTATTTTAACTTAATATAATACATCAATACAATCAATTTAGTCTCAAATAAATAATGAAACATGTTCAATTTCGTTTAAATAATGCAAAACAAAGTGTTGGAGAAGAAAGTAAAAGTGCAATATGTGCCATGTTTAGAAAGCTAACGTTAAGTTACTTGCTCAGAACATGAGAACATATGAAAGCTGGTGGTTTCTTTTAACATGAGTCTTCAATATTCCCAGGTAACAAGTTTTAGGTTGTAGTTATTATAGGACTATTTCTCTCTACCATTTGTATTTCTTTAACCTTTGACTATTGGATGTTCTTATAGGCACTTTAGTATTGCCAGTGTAACTGTATAGCTTCCGTCCTCTCCTCGCTCGAACGTTACCCATGCAGAACAAGGGAAACAACCACTCCAAGTCTCAGAGCGAGTGACGTTTGAAACGCTATTAGCGCGCACCCCGCTGACTAGCTAGCCATTTCACATCAGTTACACCAGCCTAATCTCGGGAGTTGATAGGCTTGAAGACATAAACAGCTCAATGCTTGAAGCACAGCAAAGAGCTGCTGGCAAAATGCAGTAAAGTGCTGTTTGAATGAATGCTTACGAGCCTGCTGGTGCCTACCATCGCTCAGTCAGACTGCTCTATCAAATCATAGACTTAGTTATAACATAACACACAGAAATACGAGCATTAGGTCATTAATATGGTCAAATCCGAAACTATAATCTCGAAAACAAGATGTTTATTCTTTCAGTGAAATACAGAACCGTTCCTTATTTGATCTAACGGTGGCATCCATAAGTCTAAATATTCCTGTTACATTGCACAACCTTCAATGTTATGTCATAATTACGTAGAATTCTGGCAAATTAAGCAGCCCAAACTGTTGCATATACACTGACTCTGTGTGCAATGAATGCAAGAGAAGTGACACAATTTCACCTGGTTAAAATCGCCTGCTAACATGGATTTCTTTTAGCTAAATATGCATGTTTAAAAATATATACTGTGTATTGATTTTAAGAAAGGCATTGATGTTCATGGCATTCAGGAACCGGACAAATTGAATCAGCCACATGAGGTTAAAGAGTCAATGTTGTGTGTTATTCACCACGGTGTCCGTGTAGCTTTACCATTCAAGCTCCTCAGAGAATTGCACGCCAAGGAAATTGACATTTTTGCCGTTTTCACGATGGCCCCGTTGATGAGGATGCCTGGTTCCTCCTGAAGTCCACAATGAGCTCCTTTGTTTTGCTGACGTTGAGGGAGAGGTAGTTTTCCTGGCACCACACAGTCAGAGTGCCTACCTCCTCCCTGTAGGCCCTCTCGTCGTTGTTGGTAATCAGGCCTTCTACTGCCATTTCATCAGCGAACTTGATGATGAGTTGGAACTGTGTGAAGCCATGCAGTTTTGGGAATTTAGAGAGTAAGGGAGGGGACTAAGGACACATGCTTGTGGGGCCCCACGTGTTTAGAATCAGTGTGGAGGAGGTAATGTTGCCTACCTTCACCTGCAGAGGGCAGCGTGTCATTTAGTCCAGGACCCAGTTGCATAGGGAGGAGTTCATTCCCAGGGATTTGAGATTTCTGGTGAACTTAGACGGCACTATGGTATTTAAGGCTGAGCTGTAGTTGATGAACAGCATCCTCATAAATACACTCCTCTTGTCCAGGTGGATGAGGGCCCTGTGCAGTGAAATGGCGATTTGGTCGTCCGTGGATCTGTTGGGATGTAGGCCAATTGGAGAGGGTTGAGTGTGTCGGGGGGGGGGGGGGGGGGGGGCACTTCATAATGACAGAAGTCAGTGTTATGGGTCAGTAGTCATTCAATTCAGTTACATGGTTTCACATGTGAAATTATATTTCACAAATGCAAAACATGGACATTTCGAACGTGAAATCATGTTTTTTCTGTATTGATAAGCTGAGGCAATTAAATGTTATACTGTTCAAGGATGAATGGCTATGTAGAAATCAGAGATTGCACCTTTAAATTAAAGTACAGGACATATTTGGTAATCAGTAACCTGAATATGGCATGTTGTTGTTTATTTCAAGCTAATATTTGTGCAATGTGACTTTCTTTGTTTTAGTGCTGAATACATACATCAACTCTGGACACTCTGAAGATGATGGTAGATATTTGTTCACTTCATCAAGACCCCATCTCTTAATGCTTCATCATATTTCTTTATTTGTGATTTTTAAAGTTGATTTTGTCTGGACATGTTTTGAGTGTCTAAAAATAACATGTGTAAGGGAATTGTATCATGCTGGTTTGATTTTGTGCAGGAGTGGCGAAGGCTGTTCTGACCATACACCCCAACAGCTCCCAGATATTCAGTGGAGAGTCTGTCACTCTCAGATGTGTCATACAGGGGGGAGGAGTCACTGACTAGAAATACCCATGGAGAACACCCAGTCCCGATCAATGCCTCCGTTCTTATAACCACTTGAAAGTGGGCCTCATTTAAAGGATGCTGTTTAGTTATTTTAAAAACATATGTTGTATGTTTCTGCAGCTCTGCTCAAAGCTACACTGACTGTAGAACCAAACCCTGTGTTCCCTGGAGAGACACTTACTCTGATGTGTTCAGTAGGGTCTGACAGTATCTGGAACTATCAGTGGTACAAAGACAGGAATGATAATGTAGTATCCCAGTCTGTCAGACACACTATGTCAGCACTCGGCGGTCCCGTTCTGTGCGCTTGTGTGGCCTACCATATTGCAGCCGTTGTTGCTCCTAGACGTTTCCACTTCACAACACTTACAGTTGACTACAGTTAGCTCTAGCATGGTAGAAATTTGACAAACTGACTTGTTAGACAGGTGGTATCCTATGACATTTACATTTAAGTCATTTAGCAGACGCTCTTATCCAGAGCGACTTACAAATTGGTGCATTCACCTTATGACATCCAGTGGAACAGTAGTGCATCTAAATCTTTTAAGGGGGGTGAGAGGGATTACTTTATCCTATCCTAGGTATTCCTTAAAGAGGTGGGGTTTCAGGTGTCTCCGGAAGGTGGTGATTGACTCCGCTGTCCTGGCGTCGTGAGGGAGTTTGTTCCACCATTGGGGGGCCAGAGCAGCGAACAGTTTTGACTGGGCTGAGCGGGAACTGTACTTCCTCAGTGGTAGGGAGGCGAGCAGGCCAGAGGTGGATGAACGCAGTGCCCTTGTTTGGGTGTAGGGCCTGATCAGAGCCTGGAGGTACTGAGGTGCCGTTCCCCTCACAGCTCCGTAGGCAAGCACCATGGTCTTGTAGCGGATGCGAGCTTCAACTGGAAGCCAGTGGAGAGAGCGGAGGAGCGGGGTGACGTGAGAGAACTTGGGAAGGTTGAACACCAGACGGGCTGCGGCGTTCTGGATGAGTTGTAGGGTTTAATGGCACAGGCAGGGAGCCCAGCCAACAGCGAGTTGCAGTAATCCAGACGGGAGATGACAAGTGCCTGGATTAGGACCTGCGCCGCTTCCTGTGTGAGGTAGGGTCGTACTCTGCGGATGTTGTAGAGCATGAACCTACAGGAACGGGCCACCGCCTTGATGTTAGTTGAGAACGACAGGGTGTTGTCCAGGATCACGCCAAGGTTCTTAGCGCTCTGGGAGGAGGACACAATGGAGTTGTCAACCGTGATGGCGAGATCATGGAACGGGCAGTCCTTCCCCGGGAGGAAGAGCAGCTCCGTCTTGCCGAGGTTCAGCTTGAGGTGGTGATCCGTCATCCACACTGATATGTCTGCCAGACATGCAGAGATGCGATTCGCCACCTGATCATCAGAAAGGGGAAAGGAGAAGATTAATTGTGTGTCGTCTGCATAGCAATGATAGAAGAGACCATGTGAGGTTATGACAGAGCCAAGTGACTTGGTGTATAGCGAGAATAGGAGAGGGCCTAGAACAGAGCCCTGGGGGACACCAGTGGTGAGAGCACGTGGTGTGGAGACGGATTCTCGCCACGCCACCTGGTAGGAGCGACCTGTCAGGTAGGACGCAATCCAAACGTGGGCCGCGCCGAGATGCCCAACTCGGAGAGGGTGGAGAGGAGGATCTGATGGTTCACAGTATCGAAGGCAGCCGATAGGTCTAGAAGGATGAGAGCAGAGGAGAGAGAGTTAGCTTTAGCAGTGCGGAGCGCCTCCGTGATACAGAGAAGAGCAGTCTCAGTTGAATGACTAGTCTTGAAACCTGACTGATTTGGATCAAGAAGGTCATTCTGAGAGAGATAGCGGGAGAGCTGGCCAAGGACGGCACGTTCAAGAGTTTTGGAGAGAAAAGAAAGAAGGGATACTGGTCTGTAGTTGTTGACATCGGAGGGATCGAGTGTAGGTTTTTCAGAAGGGTGCAACTCTCGCTCTCTTGAAGACGGAAGGGACGTAGCCAGCGGTCAGGGATGAGTTGATGAGCGAGGTGAGGTAAGGGAGAAGGTCTCCGGAAATGGTCTGGAGAAGAGAGGAGGGGATAGGGTCAAGCGGGCAGGTTGTTGGGCGGCCGGCCGTCACAAGACGCGAGATTTCATCTGGAGAGAGGGGGAGAAAGAGGTCAGAGCACAGGGTAGGGCAGTGTGAGCAGAACCAGCGGTGTCGTTTGACTTAGCAAACGAGGATCGGATGTCGTCGACCTTCTTTTCACAATGGTTGACGAAGTCATCTGCAGAGAGGGAGGAGGGGGAGGGGGGAGGAGGATTCAGGAGGGAGGAGAAGGTTGCAAAGAGCTTCCTAGGGTTAGAGGCAGATGCTTGGAATTTAGAGTGGTAGAAAGTGGCTTTAGCAGCAGAGAGAGAAGAGGAAAATGTAGAGAGGAGGGAGTGAAAGGATGTCAGGTCCGCAGGGAGGCGAGTTTTCCTCCATTTCCGCTCAGCTGCCCGGAGCCCTGTTCTGTGAGCTCGCAATGAGTCGTTGAGCCACGGAGCGGGAGGGGAGGACCGAGCCGGCCTGGAGGATAGGGGACATAGAGAGTCAAAGGATGCAGAAAGGGAGGAGAGGAGGGTTGAGGAGGCAGAATCAGGAGATAGGTTGGAGAAGGTTTGAGCAGAGGGAAGAGATGATAGGATGGAAGAGGAGAGAGTAGCGGGGGAGAGAGAGCGAAGGTTGGGACGGCGCGATACCATCCGAGTAGGGGCAGTGTGGGAAGTGTTGGATGAGAGCGAGAGGGAGAAGGATACAAGGTAGTGGTCGGAGACTTGGAGGGGAGTTGCAATGAGGTTAGTGGAAGAACAGCATCTAGTAAAGATGAGGTCGAGCGTATTTCCTGCCTTGTGAGTAGGGGGGGGAGGTGAGAGGGTGAGGACAAAAGAGGAGAGGAGGGAAAGAAGGAGGCAGAGAGGAATGAGTCAAAGGTAGACGTGGGGAGGTTAAAGTCGCCCAGAACTGTGAGAGGTGAGCCGTCCTCAGGAAAGGAGCTTATCAAGGCATCAAGCTCATTGATGAACTCTCCGAGGGAACCTGGAGGGCGATAAATGATAAGGATGTTAAGCTTGAAAGGGCTGGTAACTGTGACAGCATGGAATTCAAAGGAGGCGATAGACAGATGGGTAAGGGAGAAAGAGAGAATGACCACTTGGGAGAGATGAGGATCCCGGTGCCACCACCCCGCTGACCAGAAGCTCGCGGGGTGTGCGAGAACACGTGGGCAGACGAAGAGAGAGCAGTAGGAGTAGCAGTGTTGTCTGTGGTGATCCATGTTTCCGTCAGTGCCAAGAAGTCGAGGGACTGGAGGGAGGCATAGGCTGAGATGAACTCTGCCTTGTTGGCCGCAGATCGGCAGTTCCAGAGGCTACCGGAGACCTGGAACTCCACGTGGGTCGTGCGCGCTGGGACCACCAGATTAGGTGGCCGCGCCACGCGGTGTGGAGCGTTTGTATGGTCTGTGCAGAGAGGAGAGAACAGGGATAGACAGACACATAGTTGACAGGCTACACAAGAGGCTACGCTAATGCAAAGGAGATTGGAATGACAAGTGGACTACACGTCTCGAGTGTTCAGAAAGTTAAGCTTACGTAGCAAGAATCTTATTGACTAAAATGATTAAAATGATACAGTACTGCTGAAGTAGGCTAGCTGGCAGAGGCTGCGTTGTTGACTATGTAGGCTAGCTGGCAGTGTCTGCGTTGTTGACACTACACTAATCAAGTCGTTCCGTTGAGTGTAATGGTTTCTACTGTGCTACTGTGCTGCTATTCAGGGCTAGCTGGCTAGCTAGCAGTGTTGATTTACGTTACGTTGCGTTAAAAGAACGACAATAGCTGGCTAGCTAACCTAGGAAATCGCTCAAGACTACACAATTATTTTTGATACAAAGACGGCTATGTAGCTAGCTATGTAGCTAGCTACGATCAAACAAATCAAGCCGTTGTACTGTAATGAAATGAAAAATGTGATACTACCTGTGGAGCGAAGCGAAATGCGACCGGATTGTTGAGTGCGGAAGTTCTGTTACGTTAAGGACGACGAATAGCTGGCTAGCTAACCTCGGTAAATTAAGATAATCACTCTAAAACTACACACTCTAAACTACACAATTATCTTGGATACGAAGACAGCAAAGACAACTATGTAGCTAGCTAACACTACACTAATCAAGTCGTTCAGTTGAGTGTAAGTTGTGCTGCTAATCGGTAGACGGTGGACTAGCTAACGGTAGACGTTAGCTAGCTAGCTAGCTGCAGGGCGGTGTAGACTGCGTTAGGACGACGAAATACGATAATTATGCAATTATCTATGATACAAAGACGGCTATGTAGCTAGCTAAGAAGAAAAATTGCTAAGATTAGACAAATCAAACCGTTGTACTATAATGAAATGTAATGAAATGTAATACTACCTGCGGACCGAGTGCAGATGCGACCGTGACGGTGTCACATTGAAAGTCACTGAGCTCTTCAGTAAGGCCATTCTACTGCCAATGTTTGTCTATGGAGATTGCATGGCTGTGTGCTTTATTTTATACACATGTCAGCAACGGGTGTGGCTGAAAAAGCCAAATCCACTAATTTGAAAGGGGGTCCACATACTTTTGCATATATAGTTTATATATCTAAAATAATAGTTACCGTACTAATTACTGAAGTCAGATCATACTTTGGAAAGATTGTTGCTCTGACTGCATTTGTCTTCATATAACTGTTTCCACAGCTCTGCCCACGGCCTCAGTGAAGATAGTCACTCCACAGGGTCTCCTCTACCCTGGAGAGACAGTCACTCTGCAGTGTGACATATCAGACTACACAGACTGGATGTACCACTGGTTCAGAGACAAACATTACCTTCCCAGTCAGACCAGTAAAGCCAAAGATATCACCATCCCCATCACTCAGACTGGTCAGGCTGGTCAGTACAGATGTGAGGGGCTGAGGACAGATCGGCCACAGAGATCACAACCCAGTGATGCCGTCACCATCAGTGTCACTGGTAAGTTCACTATCGTTAGTATCACTATAACAATGTAATTTGAAACAGATACTTATGTATCCAAACTGTATCCAGTTTGGAACGCAGTAGTTAGTGTTTCAACCGAGGACAGACAATTTTTCTTGTGTGGCCTACCATATTGCAGCCGTTGTTGCTCCTAGACGTTTCCACTTCACAATAACAGCACTTACAGTTGACTACAGTTAGCTCTATCATGGCAGAAATCTGACAAACTGAGTTGTTAGACAGGTGGCATCCTATGACGGTGTCACATTGAAAGTCACTGAGCTCTTCAGTAAAGCTATTCTACTGCCAATGTTTGTCCATGGAGATTGCATGGCTGTGTGCTTGATTTTATACTCATGTCAGTAACGGATGTGGCTGAACAAGCCGAAGCCACTAATTTGAAAGGGTGTCCACATACTTTTGCATATATAGTTTATATGTCTAAAATAATAGTTACTGTACTACTTACTGAAGTCAGATCCTACTTTGGAAAGATTGTTGCTCTGACTGCATTTGCCTTTATAGACATTTATGTAAATTCTAACTGAATGGAGTCAACATATGTAAAATATACTTATATCACAATGTTACAGCATCAGCTGAATTACCAGACAGGTATCCAGGTGTTTTGTGCATTATTTTCACAGCTCTTCCCAAAACTACTCTGACTGTGAGGCCAAACCTTGCATACACTGGAGAGACAGTTACTCTGATGTGTTCAGTTGGGTCTGACAGTAGATGGAACTATCAGTGGTACAAAGACAGGAATTATAATGTAGTGTCCCAGTCTGTCAGACACACTATAACAGGAGACACCCTCACCATCAGTACAGCTGCTGAGTCTGACCAGGGTCTCTACTGGTGTGAAGGGAACAGAGTGTCTAGACCCACATCTTCACAACCAAGTGATCCTGTCACTCTCACTGTAAAAGGTGAGTTACTTTGTGTTTTTGTCATCAAGAAGGACACTATTTATATTGTGTCAGAATTCTTAGTTAAAGTATTGGGACAGTGTTGTTCTGTGAAGTCTCCAAACTCCAAAGCAATAACAAACATATTGTTAAATAAGTTTATTACAGAGTAATTGTTTATATACACACTGTATTTCTATTGAGAGGAGTCTGTCCCAAACACTGACTCCTAAACTTCGTGTTTGAACATAAAGGAAAACATTTATATAGAGTTTCATCTTTGTATCAGTGCCATTATGGTGTCTGTTACAACACGGGCAGCACATCTACATGTTAATGTTGCATGTGCCATAATCTACCAACTGTGTTACAGAGGACCACCATGTGGGTTGTGGACACTTCAGGAAAAAGAGTAGAGTATTGAGATGAATAGACAACAGGGAGGTTCCAACCCTCCAAGACCCCAAACATTGACAAACATTTGACCAAAACACTACTAATACTATATACTACTCTACTGTACCCTGCTCTACTGTACCCTGCTCTACTGAACTGTACCCTACTCTATTGTACTCTACTGTACTGAACCCTACTCTATTGTACTCTATTGTACTCTACTGTACTGTACCCTACTCTATTGTACTCTACTGTACTGTACCCTACTCTATTGTCCTCTACTGTACTGTACCCTACTCTATTATACTGTGCTCTACTGAACTGTACCCTACTCTATTGTACTGTGCTCTACTGAACTGTGCCCTACTCTATTGTACTGTACTCTACTGAACTGTACCCTACTCTATTGTACTGTACTCTACTGAACTATACCCTACTCTATTGTACTGTGATCTACTGTACTGTACCCTACTCTATTGTACTGAACTCCACAGAACTGTACCCTAATCTATTGTACTATACTCTGCTGATATATACCCTACTATTTTGTACTGTGCTCTCCTGTACTGTACCCTACTCTATTGTACTGTGCTCTACTGAACACTACCCTATTCTAGTGTACTCTACTGTACTGTACCCTACTCTATTGTACTGTGCTCTACTGAACTATACTCGACTCTATTGCACTGTGCTCTGCTCTACTGTGCCCTACTCGTTTGTACTATGCTCTACTTAACTGTACCCTACTCTATTGTACTGTACTCTACTGTACTCTAATTGAATGTTTTGCACTGTGCTCTACTGAACTGGACCCTACTCTATTGTACTGTAATCTAGTGAACTGGAACCTACTCTATTGCACTGTGCTCATCTGAATTGTACCCTACTCTATTGTACTGTACTCTACTTTACTGTACCCTAATCTACTGTACCCTACTATATTGCACTGTGCTCTACTGAACTATACCCTACTCTATTGCACTGTCCTCTCCTTTACTGTATCCTACTCTATTGTACTGTGCTCTACTGAATTGTACCCTACTCTATTGTACTGTACTCTACTGAACTGTACCCTACTCTATTGTACTGTGCTCCACTGTACTGTACCCTACTCTATTGTACTGTGCTCTTCTGAACTGTACTCTACTGTACTCTAATTGAATGTTTTGCCCTGTGCTCTACTGAACTGGACCCTACTCTATTGTACTGTAATCTAGTGAACTAGAACCTACTCTATTGCACTGTGCTCATCTGAATTGTACCCTACACTATTGTACTGTACTCTACTTTACTGTACCCTACTCTACTGTACCCTACTATATTGCACTGTGCTCTACTGAACTATACCCTACTCTATTGCACTGTCCTCTCCTTTACTATACCCTACTCTATTGTACCGTGCTCAACTGTACTGTACCCTACTCTATTGCACTGTACCCTAATCTACTGAACTGTTCCCTGCTCTATTGTACTGGTTATATTATGCTTGTGTGCAGCTTCTCGGGCATGGAAACACATATCATGAAGCTCCCGACTAACATGTATTGAGCTGAGTTTGCTTCTAGAGGCAGTTTGGAATGCAGTAGTTAGTGTTTCAACGGAGGACAGACCATTTTTACGAGCTCCGCACTTCAGGCGGTCCCGTTCTGTGCGCTTGTATGGCCTACCATATTGCAGCCGTTGTTGCTCCTAGACGTTTCCACTTCACAATAACAGCACTTACAGTTGACTACAGTTAGCTCTATCATGGCAGAAATCTGACAAACTGAGTTGTTAGACAGGTGGCATCCTATGACGGTGTCACATTGAAAGTCACTGAGCTCTTCAGTAAAGCTATTCTACTGCCAATGTTTGTCCATGGAGATTGCATGGCTGTGTGCTTGATTTTATACTCATGTCAGTAACGGATGTGGATGAACAAGCCGAAGCCACTAATTTGAAAGGGTGTCCACATACTTTTGCATATATAGTTTATATGTCTAAAATAATAGTTACTGTACTACTTACTGAAGTCAGATCCTACTTTGGAAAGATTGTTGCTCTGACTGCATTTGCCTTTATAGACATTTATGTAAATTCTAACTGAATGGAGTCAACATATGTAAAATATACTTATATCACAATGTTACAGCATCAGCTGAATTACCAGGCAGGTATCCAGGTGTTTTGTGCATTATTTTCACAGCTCTTCCCAAAACTACTCTGACTGTGAGGCCAAACCTTGCATACACTGGAGAGACAGTTACTCTGATGTGTTCAGTTGGGTCTGACCGTAGATGGAACTATCAGTGGTACAAAGACAGGAATTATAATGTAGTGTCCCAGTCTGTCAGACACACTATAACAGGAGACACCCTCACCATCAGTACAGCTGCTGAGTTTGACCAGGGTCTCTACTGGTGTGAAGGGAACAGAGTGTCTAGACCCACATCTTCACAACCAGGTGATCCTGTCACTCTCACTGTAAAAGGTGAGTTACTTTGTGTTTTTTGTCATCAAGAAGGACACTATTTATATTGTGTCAGAATTCTTCGTTAAAGTATTGGGACAGTGTTGTTCTGTGAAGTCTCCAAACTCCAAAGCAATAACAAACATATTGTTAAATAAGTTTATTACAGAGTAATTGTTTATATACACACTGTATTTCTATTGAGAGGAGTCTGTCCCAAACACTGACTCCTAAACTTCGTGTTTGAACATAAAGGAAAACATTTATATAGAGGTTTCATCTTTGTATCAGTGCCATTATGCTGTCTGTTACAACACGGGCAGCACATCTACATGTTAATGTTGCATGTGCCATAATCTACCAACTGTGTTACAGAGGACCACCATGTGGGTTGTGGACACTTCAGGAAAAAGAGTAGAGTATTGAGATGAATAGACAACAGGGAGGTTCCAACCCTCCAAGACCCCAAACATTGACAAACATTTGACCAAAACACTACTAATACTATATACTACTCTACTGTACCCTGCTCTACTGTACCCTGCTCTACTGAACTGTACCCTACTCTATTGTACTCTACTGTACTGTACCCTACTCTATTGTACTCTACTGTACTGTACCCTACTCTATTGTACTCTACTGTACTGTACCCTACTCTATTGTCCTCTACTGTACTGTACCCTACTCTATTATACTGTGCTCTACTGAACTGTACCCTACTCTATTGTACTGTGCTCTACTGAACTGTGCCCTACTCTATTGTACTGTACTCTACTGAACTGTACCCTACTCTATTGTACTGTACTCTACTGAACTATACCCTACTCTATTGTACTGTGATCTACTGTACTGTACCCTACTCTATTGTACTGAACTCCACAGAACTGTACCCTAATCTATTGTACTGTACTCTGCTGATATATACCCTACTATTTTGTACTGTGCTCTCCTGTACTGTACCCTACTCTATTGTACTGTGCTCTACTGAACACTACCCTATTCTAGTGTACTCTACTGTACTGTACCCTACTCTATTGTACTGTGCTCTACTGAACTATACTCGACTCTATTGCACTGTGCTCTGCTCTACTGTGCCCTACTCGTTTGTACTATGCTCTACTTAACTGTACCCTACTCTATTGTACTGTACTCTACTGTACTCTAATTGAATGTTTTGCACTGTGCTCTACTGAACTGGACCCTACTCTATTGTACTGTAATCTAGTGAACTGGAACCTACTCTATTGCACTGTGCTCATCTGAATTGTACCCTACTCTATTGTACTGTACTCTACTTTACTGTACCCTAATCTACTGTACCCTAATATATTGCACTGTGCTCTACTGAACTATACCCTACTCTATTGCACTGTCCTCTCCTTTACTGTATCCTACTCTATTGTACTGTGCTCTACTGAATTGTACCCTACTCTATTGTACTGTACTCTACTGAACTGTACCCTACTCTATTGTACTGTGCTCCACTGTACTGTACCCTACTCTATTGTACTGTGCTCTTCTGAACTGTACTCTACTGTACTCTAATTGAATGTTTTGCCCTGTGCTCTACTGAACTGGACCCTACTCTATTGTACTGTAATCTAGTGAACTGGAACCTACTCTATTGTACTGTACTCTACTGAACTGTACCCTACTCTATTGTACTGTGCTCTACTGAATTGTACCCTACTCTATTGTACTGTACTCTACTGAACTGTACCCTACTCTATTGTACTGTGCTCCACTGTACTGTACCCTACTCTATTGTACTGTGCTCTTCTGAACTGTACTCTACTGTACTCTAATTGAATGTTTTGCCCTGTGCTCTACTGAACTGGACCCTACTCTATTGTACTGTAATCTAGTGAACTAGAACCTACTCTATTGCACTGTGCTCATCTGAATTGTACCCTACACTATTGTACTGTACTCTACTTTACTGTACCCTACTCTACTGTACCCTACTATATTGCACTGTGCTCTACTGAACTATACCCTACTCTATTGCACTGTCCTCTCCTTTACTATACCCTACTCTATTGTACTGTGCTCAACTGTACTGTACCCTACTCTATTGCACTGTACCCTAATCTACTGAACTGTTCCCTGCTCTATTGTACTGGTTATATTATGCTTGTGTGCAGCTTCTCGGGCATGGAAACACATATCATGAAGCTCCCGACTAACATTTATTGTGCTGAGTTTGCTTCTAGAGGCAGTTTGGAATGCAATAGTTAGTGTTTCAATGGAGGACAGACCATTTTTACGCGCTCCGCACTTCAGCACTCGGCGGTCCCGTTCTGTGCGCTTGTATGGCCTACCATATTGCAGCCGTTGTTGCTCCTAGACGTTTCCACTTCACAATAACAGCACTTACAGTTGACTACAGTTAGCTCTATCATGGCAGAAATCTGACAAACTGAGTTGTTAGACAGGTGGCATCCTATGACGGTGTCACATTGAAAGTCACTGAGCTCTTCAGTAAAGCTATTCTACTGCCAATGTTTGTCCATGGAGATTGCATGGCTGTGTGCTTGATTTTATACTCATGTCAGTAACGGATGTGGCTGAACAAGCCGAAGCCACTAATTTGAAAGGGTGTCCACATACTTTTGCATATATAGTTTATATGTCTAAAATAATAGTTACTGTACTATTGTAACATCCTGGTCTGGGGACTTCATGTCAAGTCATCAGTGTCTTTGTCAAAACATCAGTGCATGGAGTTAGATTTTTTTACTGACTTACTGAAGTCAGATCCTACTTTGGAAAGATTGTTGCTCTGACTGCATTTGCCTTTATAGACATTTATGTAAATTCTAACTGAATGGAGTCAACATATGTAAAATATACTTATATCACAATGTTACAGCATCAGCTGAATTACCAGACAGGTATCCAGGTGTTTTGTGCATTATTTTCACAGCTCTTCCCAAAACTACTCTGACTGTGAGGCCAAACCTTGCATACACTGGAGAGACAGTTACTCTGATGTGTTCAGTTGGGTCTGACAGTAGATGGAACTATCAGTGGTACAAAGACAGGAATTATAATGTAGTGTCCCAGTCTGTCAGACACACTATAACAGGAGACACCCTCACCATCAGTACAGCTGCTGAGTCTGACCAGGGTCTCTACTGGTGTGAAGGGAACAGAGTGTCTAGACCCACATCTTCACAACCAAGTGATCCTGTCACTCTCACTGTAAAAGGTGAGTTACTTTGTGTTTTTTGTCATCAAGAAGGACACTATTTATATTGTGTCAGAATTCTTCGTTAAAGTATTGGGACAGTGTTGTTCTGTGAAGTGTCCAAACTCCAAAGCAATAACAAACATATTGTTAAATAAGTTTATTACAGAGTAATTGTTTATATACACACTGTATTTCTATTGAGAGGAGTCTGTCCCAAACACTGACTCCTAAACTTCGTGTTTGAACATAAAGGAAAACATTTATATAGAGGTTTCATCTTTGTATCAGTGCCATTATGGTGTCTGTTACAACACGGGCAGCACATCTACATGTTAATGTTGCATGTGCCATAATCTACCAACTGTGTTACAGAGGACCACCATGTGGGTTGTGGACACTTCAGGAAAAAGAGTAGAGTATTGAGATGAATAGACAACAGGGAGGTTCCAACCCTCCAAGACCCCAAACATTGACAAACATTTGACCAAAACACTACTAATACTATATACTACTCTACTGTACCCTGCTCTACTGTACCCTGCTCTACTGAACTGTACCCTACTCTATTGTACTCTACTGTACTGAACCCTACTCTATTGTACTCTATTGTACTCTACTGTACTGTACCCTACTCTATTGTACTCTACTGTACTGTACCCTACTCTATTGTCCTCTACTGTACTGTACCCTACTCTATTATACTGTGCTCTACTGAACTGTACCCTACTCTATTTTACTGTGCTCTACTGAACTGTGCCCTACTCTATTGTACTGTACTCTACTGAACTGTACCCTACTCTATTGTACTGTACTCTACTGAACTATACCCTACTCTATTGTACTGTGATCTACTGTACTGTACCCTACTCTATTGTACTGAACTCCACAGAACTGTACCCTAATCTATTGTACTGTACTCTGCTGATATATACCCTACTATTTTGTACTGTGCTCTCCTGTACTGTACCCTACTCTATTGTACTGTGCTCTACTGAACACTACCCTATTCTAGTGTACTCTACTGTACTGTACCCTACTCTATTGTACTGTGCTCTACTGAACTATACTCGACTCTATTGCACTGTGCTCTGCTCTACTGTGCCCTACTCGTTTGTACTATGCTCTACTTAACTGTACCCTACTCTATTGTACTGTACTCTACTGTACTCTAATTGAATGTTTTGCACTGTGCTCTACTGAACTGGACCCTACTCTATTGTACTGTAATCTAGTGAACTGGAACCTACTCTATTGCACTGTGCTCATCTGAATTGTACCCTACTCTATTGTACTGTACTCTACTTTACTGTACCCTAATCTACTGTACCCTACTATATTGCACTGTGCTCTACTGAACTATACCCTACTCTATTGCACTGTCCTCTCCTTTACTGTATCCTACTCTATTGTACTGTGCTCTACTGAATTGTACCCTACTCTATTGTACTGTACTCTACTGAACTGTACCCTACTCTATTGTACTGTGCTCCACTGTACTGTACCCTACTCTATTGTACTGTGCTCTTCTGAACTGTACTCTACTGTACTCTAATTGAATGTTTTGCCCTGTGCTCTACTGAACTGGACCCTACTCTATTGTACTGTAATCTAGTGAACTAGAACCTACTCTATTGCACTGTGCTCATCTGAATTGTACCCTACACTATTGTACTGTACTCTACTTTACTGTACCCTACTCTACTGTACCCTACTATATTGCACTGTGCTCTACTGAACTATACCCTACTCTATTGCACTGTCCTCTCCTTTACTATACCCTACTCTATTGTACTGTGCTCAACTGTACTGTACCCTACTCTATTGCACTGTACCCTAATCTACTGAACTGTTCCCTGCTCTATTGTACTGGTTATATTATGCTTGTGTGCAGCTTCTCGGGCATGGAAACACATATCATGAAGCTCCGACTAACATTTATTGTGCTGAGTTTGCTTCTAGAGGCAGTTTGGAATGCAGTAGTTAGTGTTTCAATGGAGGACAGACCATTTTTACGCGCTCCGCACTTCAGCACTCGGCGGTCCCGTTCTGTGCGCTTGTATGGCCTACCATATTGCAGCCGTTGTTGCTCCTAGATGTTTCCACTTCACAATAACAGCACTTACAGTTGACTACAGTTAGCTCTATCATGGCAGAAATCTGACAAACTGAGTTGTTAGACAGGTGGCATCCTATGACGGTGTCACATTGAAAGTCACTGAGCTCTTCAGTAAAGCTATTCTACTGCCAATGTTTGTCCATGGAGATTGCATGGCTGTGTGCTTGATTTTATACTCATGTCAGTAACGGATGTGGCTGAACAAGCCGAAGCCACTAATTTGAAAGGGTGTCCACATACTTTTGCATATATAGTTTATATGTCTAAAATAATAGTTACTGTACTACTTACTGAAGTCAGATCCTACTTTGGAAAGATTGTTGCTCTGACTGCATTTGCCTTTATAGACATTTATGTAAATTCTAACTGAATGGAGTCAACATATGTAAAATATACTTATATCACAATGTTACAGCATCAGCTGAATTACCAGACAGGTATCCAGGTGTTTTGTGCATTATTTTCACAGCTCTTCCCAAAACTACTCTGACTGTGAGGCCAAACCTTGCATACACTGGAGAGACAGTTACTCTGATGTGTTCAGTTGGGTCTGACCGTAGATGGAACTATCAGTGGTACAAAGACAGGAATTATAATGTAGTGTCCCAGTCTGTCAGACACACTATAACAGGAGACACCCTCACCATCAGTACAGCTGCTGAGTCTGACCAGGGTCTCTACTGGTGTGAAGGGAACAGAGTGTCTAGACCCACATCTTCACAACCAGGTGATCCTGTCACTCTCACTGTAAAAGGTGAGTTACTTTGTGTTTTTTGTCATCAAGAAGGACACTATTTATATTGTGTCAGAATTCTTCGTTAAAGTATTGGGACAGTGTTGTTCTGTGAAGTCTCCAAACTCCAAAGCAATAACAAACATATTGTTAAATAAGTTTATTACAGAGTAATTGTTTATATACACACTGTATTTCTATTGAGAGGAGTCTGTCCCAAACACTGACTCCTAAACTTCGTGTTTGAACATAAAGGAAAACATTTATATAGAGGTTTCATCTTTGTATCAGTGCCATTATGCTGTCTGTTACAACACGGGCAGCATATCTACATGTTAATGTTGCATGTGCCATAATCTACCAACTGTGTTACAGAGGACCACCATGTGGGTTGTGGACACTTCAGGAAAAAGAGTAGAGTATTGAGATGAATAGACAACAGGGAGGTTCCAACCCTCCAAGACCCCAAACATTGACAAACATTTGACCAAAACACTACTAATACTATATACTACTCTACTGTACCCTGCTCTACTGTACCCTGCTCTACTGAACTGTACCCTACTCTATTGTACTCTACTGTACTGAACCCTACTCTATTGTACTCTATTGTACTCTACTGTACTGTACCCTACTCTATTGTACTCTACTGTACTGTACCCTACTCTATTGTCCTCTACTGTACTGTACCCTACTCTATTATACTGTGCTCTACTGAACTGTACCCTACTCTATTGTACTGTGCTCTACTGAACTGTGCCCTACTCTATTGTACTGTACTCTACTGAACTGTACCCTACTCTATTGTACTGTACTCTACTGAACTATACCCTACTCTATTGTACTGTGATCTACTGTACTGTACCCTACTCTATTGTACTGAACTCCACAGAACTGTACCCTAATCTATTGTACTGTACTCTGCTGATATATACCCTACTATTTTGTACTGTGCTCTCCTGTACTGTACCCTACTCTATTGTACTGTGCTCTACTGAACACTACCCTATTCTAGTGTACTCTACTGTACTGTACCCTACTCTATTGTACTGTGCTCTACTGAACTATACTCGACTCTATTGCACTGTGCTCTGCTCTACTGTGCCCTACTCGTTTGTACTATGCTCTACTTAACTGTACCCTACTCTATTGTACTGTACTCTACTGTACTCTAATTGAATGTTTTGCACTGTGCTCTACTGAACTGGACCCTACTCTATTGTACTGTAATCTAGTGAACTGGAACCTACTCTATTGCACTGTGCTCATCTGAATTGTACCCTACTCTATTGTACTGTACTCTACTTTACTGTACCCTAATCTACTGTACCCTACTATATTGCACTGTGCTCTACTGAACTATACCCTACTCTATTGCACTGTCCTCTCCTTTACTGTATCCTACTCTATTGTACTGTGCTCTACTGAATTGTACCCTACTCTATTGTACTGTACTCTACTGAACTGTACCCTACTCTATTGTACTGTGCTCCACTGTACTGTACCCTACTCTATTGTACTGTGCTCTTCTGAACTGTACTCTACTGTACTCTAATTGAATGTTTTGCCCTGTGCTCTACTGAACTGGACCCTACTCTATTGTACTGTAATCTAGTGAACTAGAACCTACTCTATTGCACTGTGCTCATCTGAATTGTACCCTACACTATTGTACTGTACTCTACTTTACTGTACCCTACTCTACTGTACCCTACTATATTGCACTGTGCTCTACTGAACTATACCCTACTCTATTGCACTGTCCTCTCCTTTACTATACCCTACTCTATTGTACTGTGCTCAACTGTACTGTACCCTACTCTATTGCACTGTACCTAATCTACTGAACTGTTCCCTGCTCTATTGTACTGGTTATATTATGCTTGTGTGCAGCTTCTCGGGCATGGAAACACATATCATGAAGCTCCCGACTAACATTTATTGTGCTGAGTTTGCTTCTAGAGGCAGTTTGGAATGCAATAGTTAGTGTTTCAATGGAGGACAGACCATTTTTACGCGCTCCGCACTTCAGCACTCGGCGGTCCCGTTCTGTGCGCTTGTATGGCCTACCATATTGCAGCCGTTGTTGCTCCTAGACGTTTCCACTTCACAATAACAGCACTTACAGTTGACTACAGTTAGCTCTATCATGGCAGAAATCTGACAAACTGAGTTGTTAGACAGGTGGCATCCTATGACGGTGTCACATTGAAAGTCACTGAGCTCTTCAGTAAAGCTATTCTACTGCCAATGTTTGTCCATGGAGATTGCATGGCTGTGTGCTTGATTTTATACTCATGTCAGTAACGGATGTGGCTGAACAAGCCGAAGCCACTAATTTGAAAGGGTGTCCACATACTTTTGCATATATAGTTTATATGTCTAAAATAATAGTTACTGTACTACTTACTGAAGTCAGATCCTACTTTGGAAAGATTGTTGCTCTGACTGCATTTGCCTTTATAGACATTTATGTAAATTCTAACTGAATGGAGTCAACATATGTAAAATATACTTATATCACAATGTTACAGCATCAGCTGAATTACCAGACAGGTATCCAGGTGTTTTGTGCATTATTTTCACAGCTCTTCCCAAAACTACTCTGACTGTGAGGCCAAACCTTGCATACACTGGAGAGACAGTTACTCTGATGTGTTCAGTTGGGTCTGACAGTAGATGGAACTATCAGTGGTACAAAGACAGGAATTATAATGTAGTGTCCCAGTCTGTCAGACACACTATAACAGGAGACACCCTCACCATCAGTACAGCTGCTGAGTCTGACCAGGGTCTCTACTGGTGTGAAGGGAACAGAGTGTCTAGACCCACATCTTCACAACCAAGTGATCCTGTCACTCTCACTGTAAAAGGTGAGTTACTTTGTGTTTTTGTCATCAAGAAGGACACTATTTATATTGTGTCAGAATTCTTCGTTAAAGTATTGGGACAGTGTTGTTCTGTGAAGTGTCCAAACTCCAAAGCAATAACAAACATATTGTTAAATAAGTTTATTACAGAGTAATTGTTTATATACACACTGTATTTCTATTGAGAGGAGTCTGTCCCAAACACTGACTCCTAAACTTCGTGTTTGAACATAAAGGAAAACATTTATATAGAGGTTTCATCTTTGTATCAGTGCCATTATGGTGTCTGTTACAACACGGGCAGCACATCTACATGTTAATGTTGCATGTGCCATAATCTACCAACTGTGTTACAGAGGACCACCATGTGGGTTGTGGACACTTCAGGAAAAAGAGTAGAGTATTGAGATGAATAGACAACAGGGAGGTTCCAACCCTCCAAGACCCCAAACATTGACAAACATTTGACCAAAACACTACTAATACTATATACTACTCTACTGTACCCTGCTCTACTGTACCCTGCTCTACTGAACTGTACCCTACTCTATTGTACTCTACTGTACTGAACCCTACTCTATTGTACTCTATTGTACTCTACTGTACTGTACCCTACTCTATTGTACTCTACTGTACTGTACCCTACTCTATTGTCCTCTACTGTACTGTACCCTACTCTATTATACTGTGCTCTACTGAACTGTACCCTACTCTATTTTACTGTGCTCTACTGAACTGTGCCCTACTCTATTGTACTGTACTCTACTGAACTGTACCCTACTCTATTGTACTGTACTCTACTGAACTATACCCTACTCTATTGTACTGTGATCTACTGTACTGTACCCTACTCTATTGTACTGAACTCCACAGAACTGTACCCTAATCTATTGTACTGTACTCTGCTGATATATACCCTACTATTTTGTACTGTGCTCTCCTGTACTGTACCCTACTCTATTGTACTGTGCTCTACTGAACACTACCCTATTCTAGTGTACTCTACTGTACTGTACCCTACTCTATTGTACTGTGCTCTACTGAACTATACTCGACTCTATTGCACTGTGCTCTGCTCTACTGTGCCCTACTCGTTTGTACTATGCTCTACTTAACTGTACCCTACTCTATTGTACTGTACTCTACTGTACTCTAATTGAATGTTTTGCACTGTGCTCTACTGAACTGGACCCTACTCTATTGTACTGTAATCTAGTGAACTGGAACCTACTCTATTGCACTGTGCTCATCTGAATTGTACCCTACTCTATTGTACTGTACTCTACTTTACTGTACCCTAATCTACTGTACCTACTATATTGCACTGTGCTCTACTGAACTATACCCTACTCTATTGCACTGTCCTCTCCTTTACTGTATCCTACTCTATTGTACTGTGCTCTACTGAATTGTACCCTACTCTATTGTACTGTACTCTACTGAACTGTACCCTACTCTATTGTACTGTGCTCCACTGTACTGTACCCTACTCTATTGTACTGTGCTCTTCTGAACTGTACTCTACTGTACTCTAATTGAATGTTTTGCCCTGTGCTCTACTGAACTGGACCCTACTCTATTGTACTGTAATCTAGTGAACTAGAACCTACTCTATTGCACTGTGCTCATCTGAATTGTACCCTACACTATTGTACTGTACTCTACTTTACTGTACCCTACTCTACTGTACCCTACTATATTGCACTGTGCTCTACTGAACTATACCCTACTCTATTGTACTGTGCTCAACTGTACTGTACCCTACTCTATTGCACTGTACCCTAATCTACTGAACTGTTCCCTGCTCTATTGTACTGGTTATATTATGCTTGTGTGCAGCTTCTCGGGCATGGAAACACATATCATGAAGCTCCCGACTAACATTTATTGTGCTGAGTTTGCTTCTAGAGGCAGTTTGGAATGCAGTAGTTAGTGTTTCAATGGAGGACAGACCATTTTTACGCGCTCCGCACTTCAGCACTCGGCGGTCCCGTTCTGTGCGCTTGTATGGCCTACCATATTGCAGCCGTTGTTGCTCCTAGATGTTTCCACTTCACAATAACAGCACTTACAGTTGACTACAGTTAGCTCTATCATGGCAGAAATCTGACAAACTGAGTTGTTAGACAGGTGGCATCCTATGACGGTGTCACATTGAAAGTCACTGAGCTCTTCAGTAAAGCTATTCTACTGCCAATGTTTGTCCATGGAGATTGCATGGCTGTGTGCTTGATTTTATACTCATGTCAGTAACGGATGTGGCTGAACAAGCCGAAGCCACTAATTTGAAAGGGTGTCCACATACTTTTGCATATATAGTTTATATGTCTAAAATAATAGTTACTGTACTACTTACTGAAGTCAGATCCTACTTTGGAAAGATTGTTGCTCTGACTGCATTTGCCTTTATAGACATTTATGTAAATTCTAACTGAATGGAGTCAACATATGTAAAATATACTTATATCACAATGTTACAGCATCAGCTGAATTACCAGACAGGTATCCAGGTGTTTTGTGCATTATTTTCACAGCTCTTCCCAAAACTACTCTGACTGTGAGGCCAAACCTTGCATACACTGGAGAGACAGTTACTCTGATGTGTTCAGTTGGGTCTGACCGTAGATGGAACTATCAGTGGTACAAAGACAGGAATTATAATGTAGTGTCCCAGTCTGTCAGACACACTATAACAGGAGACACCCTCACCATCAGTACAGCTGCTGAGTCTGACCAGGGTCTCTACTGGTGTGAAGGGAACAGAGTGTCTAGACCCACATCTTCACAACCAGGTGATCCTGTCACTCTCACTGTAAAAGGTGAGTTACTTTGTGTTTTTTGTCATCAAGAAGGACACTATTTATATTGTGTCAGAATTCTTCGTTAAAGTATTGGGACAGTGTTGTTCTGTGAAGTCTCCAAACTCCAAAGCAATAACAAACATATTGTTAAATAAGTTTATTACAGAGTAATTGTTTATATACACACTGTATTTCTATTGAGAGGAGTCTGTCCCAAACACTGACTCCTAAACTTCGTGTTTGAACATAAAGGAAAACATTTATATAGAGGTTTCATCTTTGTATCAGTGCCATTATGCTGTCTGTTACAACACGGGCAGCATATCTACATGTTAATGTTGCATGTGCCATAATCTACCAACTGTGTTACAGAGGACCACCATGTGGGTTGTGGACACTTCAGGAAAAAGAGTAGAGTATTGAGATGAATAGACAACAGGGAGGTTCCAACCTCCAAGACCCCAAACATTGACAAACATTTGACCAAAACACTACTAATACTATATACTACTCTACTGTACCCTGCTCTACTGTACCCTGCTCTACTGAACTGTACCCTACTCTATTGTACTCTACTGTACTGAACCCTACTCTATTGTACTCTATTGTACTCTACTGTACTGTACCCTACTCTATTGTACTCTACTGTACTGTACCCTACTCTATTGTCCTCTACTGTACTGTACCCTACTCTATTATACTGTGCTCTACTGAACTGTACCCTACTCTATTGTACTGTGCTCTACTGAACTGTGCCCTACTCTATTGTACTGTACTCTACTGAACTGTACCCTACTCTATTGTACTGTACTCTACTGAACTATACCCTACTCTATTGTACTGTGATCTACTGTACTGTACCCTACTCTATTGTACTGAACTCCACAGAACTGTACCCTAATCTATTGTACTGTACTCTGCTGATATATACCCTACTATTTTGTACTGTGCTCTCCTGTACTGTACCCTACTCTATTGTACTGTGCTCTACTGAACACTACCCTATTCTAGTGTACTCTACTGTACTGTACCCTACTCTATTGTACTGTGCTCTACTGAACTATACTCGACTCTATTGCACTGTGCTCTGCTCTACTGTGCCCTACTCGTTTGTACTATGCTCTACTTAACTGTACCCTACTCTATTGTACTGTACTCTACTGTACTCTAATTGAATGTTTTGCACTGTGCTCTACTGAACTGGACCCTACTCTATTGTACTGTAATCTAGTGAACTGGAACCTACTCTATTGCACTGTGCTCATCTGAATTGTACCCTACTCTATTGTACTGTACTCTACTTTACTGTACCCTAATCTACTGTACCCTACTATATTGCACTGTGCTCTACTGAACTATACCCTACTCTATTGCACTGTCCTCTCCTTTACTGTATCCTACTCTATTGTACTGTGCTCTACTGAATTGTACCCTACTCTATTGTACTGTACTCTACTGAACTGTACCCTACTCTATTGTACTGTGCTCCACTGTACTGTACCCTACTCTATTGTACTGTGCTCTTCTGAACTGTACTCTACTGTACTCTAATTGAATGTTTTGCCCTGTGCTCTACTGAACTGGACCCTACTCTATTGTACTGTAATCTAGTGAACTAGAACCTACTCTATTGCACTGTGCTCATCTGAATTGTACCCTACACTATTGTACTGTACTCTACTTTACTGTACCCTACTCTACTGTACCCTACTATATTGCACTGTGCTCTACTGAACTATACCCTACTCTATTGCACTGTCCTCTCCTTTACTATACCCTACTCTATTGTACTGTGCTCAACTGTACTGTACCCTACTCTATTGCACTGTACCCTAATCTACTGAACTGTTCCCTGCTCTATTGTACTGGTTATATTATGCTTGTGTGCAGCTTCTCGGGCATGGAAACACATATCATGAAGCTCCCGACTAACATGTATTGAGCTGAGTTTGCTTCTAGAGGCAGTTTGGAATGCAGTAGTTAGTGTTTCAACGGAGGACAGACCATTTTTACGCGCTCCGCACTTCAGGCGGTCCCGTTCTGTGCGCTTGTATGGCCTACCATATTGCAGCCGTTGTTGCTCCTAGACGTTTCCACTTCACAATAACAGCACTTACAGTTGACTACAGTTAGCTCTATCATGGCAGAAATCTGACAAACTGAGTTGTTAGACAGGTGGCATCCTATGACGGTGTCACATTGAAAGTCACTGAGCTCTTCAGTAAAGCTATTCTACTGCCAATGTTTGTCCATGGAGATTGCATGGCTGTGTGCTTGATTTTATACTCATGTCAGTAACGGATGTGGCTGAACAAGCCGAAGCCACTAATTTGAAAGGGTGTCCACATACTTTTGCATATATAGTTTATATGTCTAAAATAATAGTTACTGTACTACTTACTGAAGTCAGATCCTACTTTGGAAAGATTGTTGCTCTGACTGCATTTGCCTTTATAGACATTTATGTAAATTCTAACTGAATGGAGTCAACATATGTAAAATATACTTATATCACAATGTTACAGCATCAGCTGAATTACCAGACAGGTATCCAGGTGTTTTGTGCATTATTTTCACAGCTCTTCCCAAAACTACTCTGACTGTGAGGCCAAACCTTGCATACACTGGAGAGACAGTTACTCTGATGTGTTCAGTTGGGTCTGACCGTAGATGGAACTATCAGTGGTACAAAGACAGGAATTATAATGTAGTGTCCCAGTCTGTCAGACACACTATAACAGGAGACACCCTCACCATCAGTACAGCTGCTGAGTCTGACCAGGGTCTCTACTGGTGTGAAGGGAACAGAGTGTCTAGACCCACATCTTCACAACCAGGTGATCCTGTCACTCTCACTGTAAAAGGTGAGTTACTTTGTGTTTTTTGTCATCAAGAAGGACACTATTTATATTGTGTCAGAATTCTTCGTTAAAGTATTGGGACAGTGTTGTTCTGTGAAGTCTCCAAACTCCAAAGCAATAACAAACATATTGTTAAATAAGTTTATTACAGAGTAATTGTTTATATACACACTGTATTTCTATTGAGAGGAGTCTGTCCCAAACACTGACTCCTAAACTTCGTGTTTGAACATAAAGGAAAACATTTATATAGAGGTTTCATCTTTGTATCAGTGCCATTATGGTGTCTGTTACAACACGGGCAGCACATCTACATGTTAATGTTGCATGTGCCATAATCTACCAACTGTGTTACAGAGGACCACCATGTGGGTTGTGGACACTTCAGGAAAAAGAGTAGAGTATTGAGATGAATAGACAACAGGGAGGTTCCAACCCTCCAAGACCCCAAACATTGACAAACATTTGACCAAAACACTACTAATACTATATACTACTCTACTGTACCCTGCTCTACTGTACCCTGCTCTACTGAACTGTACCCTACTCTATTGTACTCTACTGTACTGAACCCTACTCTATTGTACTCTACTGTACTGTACCCTACTCTATTGTACTCTACTGTACTGTACCCTACTCTTTTGTACTCTACTGTACTGTACCCTACTCTATTGCCCTCTACTGTACTGTACCCTACTCTATTATACTGTGCTCTACTGAACTGTACCCTACTCTATTGTACTGTGCTCTACTGAACTGTGCCCTACTCTATTGTACTGTACTCTACTGAACTGTACCCTACTCTATTGTACTGTACTCTACTGAACTATACCCTACTCTATTGTACTGTGATCTACTGTACTGTACCCTACTCTATTGCACTGAACTCCACAGAACTGTACCCTAATCTATTGTTGTCACGCCCTGGTCTAAGTATTTTGTGTTTTCTTCATGTATTGGGTCAGGCCAGGGTGTGGCATAGAGTTTTTGTATTGTGGTGTGTTTTGTCTTGGGATTTTGGAATGTGTGTATAGTGGGATTGTAGCTTAGTGGGGTGTTCTAGGAGAGTCTATGGCTGTCTGAAGTGGTTCTCAATCAGAGGCAGGTGTTTACCGTTGTCTCTGATTGGGAACCATATTTAGGCAGCCATATTCTTTGGTTGTATTGTGGGTGATGGTCCTGTGTGTCTTGATGTCCTGGTTAGAGGTTAGTAGACACTTGTATAGGCTGTTTTCGTTTTGTAGTGTTTTGTTGTGTGTTACGTTTGTTTATTAAAGATGAATCACAATAGACACGCTGCAGTTTGGTCCGACTCTCCTTCACCATTAGAAAGCCGTTACAATTGTACTGTACTCTGCTGATATATACCCTATTTTGTACTGTGCTCTCCTGTACTGTACCCTACTCTATTGTACTGTGCTCTACTGAACACTACCCTATTCTAGTGTACTCTACTGTACTGTACCCTACTCTATTGTACTGTGCTCTACTGAACTATACTCGACTCTATTGCACTGTGCTCTGCTCTACTGTGCCCCATTCGTTTGTACTATGCTCTACTGAACTGTACCCTACTCTATTGTACTGTACACTACTGTACTCTAATTGAATGTTTTGCCCTGTGCTCTACTGAACTGTACCCTACTCTATTGTACTTTTCACTACTGTACTCTAATTGAATGTTTTGCCCTGTGCTCTACTGAACTGGACCCTACTCTATTGTACTGTAATCTAGTGAACTGGAACCTACTCTATTGCACTGTGCTCATCTTAATTGTACCCTACTCTATTGTACTGTACTCTACTTTACCCTAATCTACTGTACCCTACTATATTGCACTGTGCTCTACTGAACTATACCCTTCTCTCTTGCACTGTCCTCTCCTTTACTGTATCCTACTCTATTGTACTGTGCTCTACTGAATTGTACCCTACTCTATTGTACGGTACTCTACTGTACTGTACCCTACTCTATTGTACTGTGCTCTTCTGAACTGTACTCTACTGTACTCTAATTGAATGTTTTGCCCTGTGCTCTACTGAACTGGACCCTACTCTATTGTACTGCACTCTAGTGACCTGGAACCTACTCTATTGTACTCTGCTCAACTGAATTGTACCCTACTCTATTGTACTCTGCTCAACTGAATTGTACCCTACTCTATTGTACTGTAATCTAGTGAACTAGAACCTACTCTATTGCACTGTACTCATCTGAATTGTACCCTACACTATTGTACTTTACTGTACCCTACTATATTGCACTGTGCTCTACTGAACTATACCCTACTCTATTGCACTGTCCTCTCCTTTACTATACCCTACTCTATTGTACTGTGCTCAACTGTACTGTACCCTACTCTATTGCACTGTACCCTAATCTACTGAACTGTTCCCTGCTCTATTGTATTGGTATAATATTATTTTCAGTGATGGCCTAGGAACCGTGGGTTCACTGCCTTGTTCAGGGGCAGAATGACATAATTTTACCTTGTCAGCTCGGGGATTCGATCTTGCAACATTTCGGTTACTTGTCCAATGCTCTAACTATTTGCACTATGCTCAACTGAACTGTAGATCCAAACCCTGTGTTCCCCGAAGAGACAGTTGCTCTGATGTGTTCAGTAGGGTCTGACTGTATCTGGAGTTATAAGTGGTACAAAGACAGGAATTATAATGTAGTGTCCCAGTCTCTCAGACACACTATAACAGGAGACACCCTCACCATCAGTAGAGTTACTGAGTCTGACCATGTTCTCTGCTGTTGTTATCTTACCATTCAAACCTATTCACATACCAACAGACTATCAGCCAAAGACCACACTGACTTCAGACAGAGAGAGTATATTCACAGGAGACAGTGTGACACTGAACTGTACTGTAGAGTCTCCTGGATGGAAGTTTTACTGGTACAGACACAGACCAGACTCTACACCAGTAACCACAACCTCTGGATACTCCTACACACTCAGCTGGGTCAGGGTCTCTGATGGAGGACAGTACTGGTGCAGAGCTGGGAGAGGAGACCCAGTCTACTACACCCTGTACAGTGACCCAGTCCAGATAAACATTACTGGTGAGTTTTATGATAAATGGCTGTTAGTGTGGATAGAGAGTAATCTAGGGTATAATATTTTGTCTGCTCATTGTATCACAACAATTATAGCTAACTTGAAGCTATATTCATGAGTAGACCTATTGATAAATTAATACATTCAAATTGTGCAACTATTTATTCAGTTAGTTGTCTGTGTGTCTATGCAGAGAGGCCTGTTGCTGTTCTGACCCTCCAACCCAACTGGACCCAGATATTCAGTGGAGAGACTGTTACTATGAGATGTGACATACAGGGAGGAGGAGACACTGACTGGAACTACAGATGGTATAAGAATAGTCCGGTAGTGATCTCCTTTAACACAAAGCCTGAGTACAGAATCAGTCCTGTCTACTGGTATAACAGTGGTTCATATACCTGTGAGGGTGTAAAGGGAAACGAGTTCTCCAAGACCAGTGAAGCTGTAAAACTGACCGTGTCTGGTAAGTTTATCTAATCAAGTATAAATTAAATTGGGTTCAGTAGAATACTTTCTAAGACTGAAAGGTTGAAACCTGTCCTCTATCAAATCACAGATCAACCTCAACCTGTCCTGAGTATCTCTCCTCAGTGGCTGAACGCTGGAGACTCAGTGGCTCTGAACTGTGAAGTTGACAAGACGTCTACAGGCTGGAGGTTCTCCTGGTACAGGACTGTTCCCTACAGAGCTGGGTTACCCTCCCTATCAGACAAGTCTTACTCTCTACAGCCCCTATCTGACAATGTGACTAGTGAAGACTCCTACACTCTGATCCCTGCTGGTCCTACTCCCACAGGAGGATATGTGTGTAGAGCTGGGAGAGGAGACCCAGTCTATGACACACTCTACAGTGAACCTCAGTTTCTCTGGTCAGGAGGTAACTAACTGCATTTAAACTGTATTAAATCATCTTTAAGTCACCCTCATGTGTCTATATAACTATAGGTTTGACTCTGTCTCTCTTTGTTTCAGATCTGCAGCCTTCAGTGTCTCTTACAGTAAATCCCAACACAACTCAACACTTTACATCAAAGTCTCTCTCACTGAGCTGTGAGCTGAAGGGGAACTCTACTGGATGGAGACTGAAGAGACACACAGAGACAGCATGGCGGTCAGAGTGTCCATCTACCTGGAGATCATTAACAGAATCCACCTGCACCATCACATCATTGGACACACGGTACAGTGGAGTGTTCTGGTGTGAGTCTGGATCAGGAGAGAACAGTAATGCTGTCAACATCACAGTAAATGGTACGTCTATTGTACAACATTCACTAATCTTTCATAAATGCATGTATAATAATATGTTCAATTCTGTAACTGAATGACTGCATCTCATAAAATACAAGCTCAGAAGATGTTGATATATTGTGAGTGATGACTCCAGATTTACAGTATTATTTATATATTATGTTACACAGATGGTGATGTGATCCTGGAGAGTCCTGTCCATCCTGTGACTGAAGGAGACTCTGTGACTCTGACCTGTACATTTAGACATCAGGGAACAAATCCTAAACCCAAGACTGATTTCTACAAAGATGGAACACTCATCAAGAATGAGACCACAGGAGAGATGACCATCCCTGCAGTATCCAAGTCAGATGAAGGATTCTATAAGTGTAAATCTGGTGAAGGAGAATCACCAGAGAGCTGGGTGACAGTGAGAGGTGAGAAAATGTGTAGGATCACAAGTTAGTTACCTTTTTATTATCTGTGTTAAAAACATGTGATTTAAGTATTAATGTTAAAATAGTTTTGGATTTCCACGTCCCTAGAAAATATGATCTGTCAACTAAATTGTCAAAAGACGGGCCAGCCTACTTTATTTTCATGCTCTATACCATAAATATATATCCTCTCTGCCTGTCCTGTTCTCTCTCCAGTCTCTCCAGTCTCAGATACATACAGGAATTGAACTACTTTATTTATTTTCCACCTCAGAGTCTGATGGTGTTGTGCTGTTCCCTCTCCAGTCTCTCCAGTCGTATCTCCTGGATCCTCTACATCAGTCCTAGTAGGAGTGGTTGTGGGTCTGCTTGTTGCTGGTGTCCTACTGGTCATTCTCCTGGTGCTGTTGGTGAGATATAAAAACAGCAAAGGTGAGACTTTTATCATTTCTCATTTAATATTGTGTTTAGAACAAAAATGTCTAAATAAAAATTAAAATAGTTGGAGAAAGTTCAGTACATAACACAACGTGTTTGTCATTACAGGTTCCTGTTTCAACAGAATATTCTGGTGAGTACAGCTGTCTCTCAACTATATTGATACATACAGTATAACATCTTCTCTGTGCTTCTTATGCTGAGTATCTCTCTCCCTGTAGGCCCCCTCAGCCCCAGAGCATCAACCATGACCCCCAACAGGACCAAGGATCTACCCAGGGTCAGGCTCCTGATACTGTTTATACATGTCTACATGATCAGTCTCTCAGCCCAGACCTCTACCACTCATCTCTGTAACCTCATACACTGACTCATCTACATGCACTTTGTATAACAACCAGCTTTGGGGATAAAATCATTTAAATTCCGGTCAATTCAGAAAGTAAACCAAATTCATTATACTTCCTGAATTGACTGGAATTTAAATGGAATTGATCCCATTGATCCCTAGTCAATCTTAGGTTAACCAACCTAAAAATCAAAACAAAATATCTCTCTTCTTTGATCAACAGGTGACACTAACATCTACGACACGATCAATTCCTCAGACAACAATGATAATGGTAGTGTAATGTAATGTTTTCAGTATGAATGTGTAGTAGTCTGCTGCTCTTCATTTAATATGACATGTAGTTTGACTAAGTGGAGGTGTTTGTGTATTATGTCTCAGATGTTGCTGGTGCTTCTGCTGCTGGACCAAGTCATGTGACTTACGCCCAGATTCAACTGAAAAAGTTGGACAAAAAAAAGAAAGGTGACCCCCAACTGTGACACATGTAGCAGTGTATCCCAGAGGGAAAAATAATCTAATGTAATTGTACTGAAAAGAGTTGTGAGAAAATGGCGCTGTGATTTGAGAACTGGAATACAGATGGTTCTTGTTGCTGCCTATCCTTGTATATTCTGCAATAATTGGCTGTTGAGACTGTTCTGTAATTATTCTTTTTTCATGGCAATTTACTACAAAAGTGTAATCTACATTTCATGTAGATGTGTGTACATAAATATATATTTACAAATTCTCTGCTCTTCCTTCTTCTCCTCAGAAAAGAGAAATGATCCTAAAGAAAATCCAGTCTACTCTGAGGTGAAGACAGGGAAAGCCACAGGTAAGACCCAGTCTACAGGTTGGCAGTCATTAAAACCTTAGTTCATCATTTCTGAGTTTGGGATGAAGAGGCAGAATGTGCAATAATCTAAGTCCTTCATTTGTTGACTGGAAATGTCCATTGTCAGGAGCAGCAAGACCTGTTGATGTAACCTATGCTGAGGTTGACCTCCAAAAGAGGGCCAAAGCCAAGAAGAAGAGAGGTAAGACTGAACATCCCTCCCTCCATATTCCCCTTATCAGAACCTCATATCTCTTTGACCCCATATTGAATAATTGTATAAATTATTCTGTATATAACTGTATATTATTCAGTTTATTATTCTAGATATTAATCTGTACATAACTTCATATTTCTCTGTCTGTAACTGTATATTATTCCATATATAACTGTATGTTAGTCCATATATAACTGTATATTACTCTGTATATTATTCCATATATTACTCTGTATATTATTCCATATGTAACTGTATATTATTCCATATATAACTCTATATTACTCTGTATGTAACTGTATATTATTCCATATATAACTGTATATTATTCCATATATAACTGTATAGAACTGTATATGACTATATTATTCCGTAAATAACTAAAAACTATTCTTTATATTATTCTGTATATAACTGTTATATTATTCTGATGTGTTATCCTCACCCCTACAGAAACAGCAACCCCACCTGAGCCAGAATCTGTCTATTCTCTAGTGAAGCCATACACAGCCCCCGGTAAGATTAAATCAACAATCTATTAAACGGGTATGAAACTATATGTAAGTATGTCCTAACAAACTGGTGAGAAATGTTTCTGATCATGTTACCTTTTTATCATCAGTGTAATGAACTATGGATTCTAGTGTTGATGTTAACATACGTTTGGATTTGCACTCTCAAAGCAAATATTATTTTGCAACTCAATTGTCTGAAGATAGAGGCCAATTGGGAAGCAGAATATGCATTAAGCTAATTCCATCCATTTGTTGACTGGAAATGTCCATTGTCATCAGCAGCTGGACCTGTTGATGTGACCTATGTTGAGGTTGATCTCCAAAAGAAGAACAAAGCCAAGAAGAAGAGAGGTAAGTCTGGACATCCCTCCCTCCATATTCCCCTTATCAGAACCTCATATCTCTTTGACCCCATATATATTGAAAAGCTGTATATTAATCTGTATATTATTCTGTATATATCTGTGTATTATTCTGTACAGTGTTCTGTATATTATTATGCATATT
>NW_027038623.1:0-34088 GCF_034236695.1 Oncorhynchus nerka
GTTTAGTTTCTTATAGAGCTCCTGGTCAGTAATAGTTTAGTTTCTTATAGATCTCCTGGTCAGTAATAGTTTAGTTTCTTATAGAGCTCCTGGTCAGTAATAGTTTAGTTTCTTATAGAGCTCCTGGTCAGTAATAGTTTAGTTTCCTACAGAGCTCCTGGTCAGTAATAGTTTAGTTTCTTATAGAGCTCCTGGTCAGTAATTGTTTAGTTTCTTATAGAGCTCCTGGTCAGTAATAGTTTAGTTTCTTATAGATCTCCTGGTCAGTAATAGTTTAGTTTCTTATAGAGCTCCTGGTCAGTAATAGTTTAGTTTCTTATAGAGCTCCTGGTCAGTAATAGTTTAGTTTCTTATAGAGCTCCTGGTCAGTAATAGTTTAGTTTCTTATAGAGCTCCTGGTCAGTAATAGTTTAGTTTCTTATAGAGCTCCTGGTCAGTCATAGTTTAGTTTCTTATAGAGCTCCTGGTCAGTCATAGTTTAGTTTCTTATAGAGCTCCTGGTCAGTAATAGTTTAGTTTCTTATAGAGCTCCTGGTCAGTAATAGTTTAGTTTCTTATAGAGCTCCTGGTCAGTAATAGTTTAGTTTCTTATAGAGCTCCTGGTCAGTAATAGTTTAGTTTCTTATAGAGCTCCTGGTCAGTAATAGTTTAGTTTCTTATAGAGCTCCTGGTCAGTAATAGTTTAGTTTCTTATAGAGCTCCTGGTCAGTAATAGTTTAGTTTCTTATAGAGCTCCTGGTCAGTAATAGTTTAGTTTCTTATAGAGCTCCTGGTCAGTAATAGTTTAGTTTCTTATAGAGCTCCTGGTCAGTAATAGTTTAGTTTCTTATAGAGCTCCTGGTCAGTAATAGTTTAGTTTCTTATAGAGCTCCTGGTCAGTAATAGTTTAGTTTCTTATAGAGCTCCTGGTCAGTAATAGTTTAGTTTCTTATAGAGCTCCTGGTCAGTAATAGTTTAGTTTCTTATAGAGCTCCTGGTCAGTAATAGTTTAGTTTCTTACAGAGCTCCTGGTCAGTAATAGTTTAGTTTCTTATAGAGCTCCTGGTCAGTAATAGTTTAGTTTCTTATAGAGCTCCTGGTCAGTAATAGTTTAGTTTCTTATAGAGCTCCTGGTCAGTAATTGTTTAGTTTCTTATAGAGCTCCTGGTCAGTAATAGTTTAGTTTCTTATAGAGCTCCTGGTCAGTAATAGTTTAGTTTCTTATAGAGCTCCTGGTCAGTAATAGTTTAGTTTCTTATAGAGCTCCTGGTCAGTAATAGTTTAGTTTCTTATAGAGCTCCTGGTCAGTAATAGTTTAGTTTCTTATAGAGCTCCTGGTCAGTAATAGTTTAGTTTCTTATAGAGCTCCTGGTCAGTAATAGTTTAGTTTCTTATAGAGCTCCTGGTCAGTAATAGTTTAGTTTCTTATAGAGCTCCTGGTCAGTAATAGTTTAGTTTCTTATAGAGCTCCTGGTCAGTAATAGTTTAGTTTCTTATAGAGCTCCTGGTCAGTAATAGTTTAGTTTCTTATAGAGCTCCTGGTCAGTAATAGTTTAGTTTCTTATAGAGCTCCTGGTCAGTAATAGTTTAGTTTCTTATAGAGCTCCTGGTCAGTAATTGGGGAGTCCAGTGGATTTTGATTGTCCTTTATAGCTTTTTCTAATCCATTCAACTTCTCATGAATTTGGCATCGTTCTGCGTTTGTGTCAATTTGAACAGTGTTGTAGAGTGTTTTAAAATGGGTTGTCCATATGTCACCATTTTGTATCGCTAATTCCTCTTATTTCGATTTTTATTTTTTTTCCAATTTTGCCAGAAGTTGTTTGTGTTTATGGACTTCTCAATTAGTTTCAGCTGCTTGCTGTTGTACTGTGCTGTTTTGGTTCTGAGTGTTACGTTTATAGAGTTTTAAAGTGTCACAGTATTGAAGGCGTAATTCACCATTATTTGGGTCTCTGTGTTTTTGGTGTTCTAAGTTTTTTCCTTGTAACTTTTTTCTCTCTCTTTCAATCTCTCTCTCTCTCTCTCTCTCTCTCTCTCACTCTCACTCTGTCTCTCTCTCAATCTCTCTCTCTCTTTCTGTCTCTGTCACTCTCTCTCTCTTTCTGTTTGTCTGTCTGTCTGTCTCTCTCTTTTGTTTCTCTCTCTCTCTATGTTTTCCCCACCACTGACTCTTCCAGGAATATATTGTTACTCAGATGAACCCACCATATCCCTTGAGGGGAACAAGAAGACTGAACAACAAACTACACAGGTTGTATATTTCAGAATATGTTTCATATTTAGTCCATGTTGCCCACCCATCCCAAGTAAATGGTAGCCTAACTCCTTGCATTTTCTGTCAATTTGGACTTTTTCCTCTGTTTCCGAACCAAAACCATTCTGTTTCACACAACACATGATGTAACACGTCAGTCATTAGAGTACCTCACTAACACCTCACCCCCTCACCTCCCTCATCCCCTCCCTTCGTACCTTCCTTACCTCTTCAGAGCTCTGTGAAAACTCTGTCTGAGTGACAATGACCATGGCGACCGCCCGGGTTCTCCGTGGCTCCCCCGGTCCTTCCTCTGTGCAGCGTTTGGTTGCAGTTTAAAGTGTCGGAGAGTAATTGGGTCTCGTGAGAGGAGGGGACAGGAGAGAGGTGGGTTGGTGGTTGGTGAGCTATGCTTGAGTGATGAATAACCATGCCTGAAACCTGAAGATGCCTTGTCTTTAGCTCAGCTGGCTAACACAGTCTTGAGGCACACAGGAGACCAGGGTTCGAACCCTGGCTGGTCAAACATGACTGCGATTCAGAGCTGTTAGCCATCATTGTCTCTCTCGTATTCATAATAAGTGTTCGATTAAGCACTATTATTATCAAGTCTCCTTCATATTCAAAGTAAGACTTCCATGTCAACAGCCAGTCATATCTGTAGAGCCAGCAGTGTTACTGTACCGTACACCTGATAGAACTTAACTTGACTTATAGATGGTCTTCCCTGAATCCTGGCCAATAAACAGAGCTGTAACTGAGTAGCATAAGCCTATCAGTGTGTGTGTATCGAGAGACACTGTCAGTTGTGGCGTCACTACAACATTACTACCAACATCACTATCAACATCACTATCAACATCACTATCAACATCACTACCAACATCACTATCAACATCACTATCACCATCAATACCAACATCATTACCAACATCACTATCAACATCACTACCAACATCACTATCAACATCACTATCAACATCACTATCAACATCACTACCAACATCACTATCAACATCACTATCACCATCAATACCAACATCATTACCAACATCACTATCAACATCACTGCCAACATCATTACCAACATCACTATCGACATCACTATCAACATCACTGCCAACATCATTACCAACATCATTACCAACATCACTATCAACATCACTGCCAACATCATTACCAACATCATTACCAACATCACTATCAACATCATTACCAACATCATTCCCAACATCGCTATCAACATCACTATCACCATCAATACCAACATCATTACCAACATCACTATCAACATTACTACCAACATCATTACCAACATCACCACCAACATCAGTACCAACATCGCTATCAACATCACTACAACATTACTATCAACATCACTACCAACATCACTATCAACATCACTATCACCATCAATACCAACATCATTACCAACATCACTATCAACATCACTGCCAACATCATTACCAACATCACTATCAACATCACTATCAACATCACTGCCAACATCATTACCAACATCACTATCAACATCATTACCAACATCATTACCAACATCGCTATCAACATCACTATCACCATCAATACCAACATCATTACCAACATCACTATCAACATCACTGCCAACATCATTACCAACATCACTATCAACATCACTATCAACATCACTGCCAACATCATTACCAACATCATTACCAACATCACTATCAACATCACTGCCAACATCATTACCAACATCATTACCAACATCACTATCAACATCACTATCAACATCCTGCCAACATCATTATTTATCACTATCAACATCATTACCAACATCATTACCAACATCGCTTATCAACATCACTGCCAACATCATGAACAACACTATCAACATCACTACCAACATCATTACCAACATCATTGCAGCATCAATACTCAACATCAGTACTAATATTTGCGACAACATCCATTTACAACATTACTATCAACATCACTACCAACATCACTATCAATATCACTATTACCATCAATACTAACATCATTACTAACATCACTATCAACATCGCAACATCATTACTAACATCACTATCAACATCACTATAACATTACTGCCAGCACATCATTACCAACATCACTATCAACATCATTACCAACATCATTACCAACATTAAGCTATCAATATCACTATCACCATCAATACCAACATCATTACCAACATCACTATCAACATCACTACCAACATCATTACCAACATCATTATCAACATCACTACCAACATCATTACCAACATCGCTATCAACATCACTATCACCATCATTACCAACATCACTATCAACATTACTATCAACATCATTATCAACATCACTATCAACATCACTATCAACATCATTACCAACATCATTACCAACATCACTATCAACATCACTATCAGCATCACTGCCAACATCATTACCAACATCACTATCAACATCATTACCAACATCATTACCAACATAAGCTATCAACATCACTGCCAACATCATGAACAACATCATTGCCAACATCACTATCAACATCACTATCACCATCAATACCAACATCATTACCAACATCACTATCAACATCACTACCAACATCATTACCAACATCATTACCAACATCACCACCAACATCAGTACCAACATCGCTATCAACATCACTACAACATTACTATCAACATCACTACCAACATCACTATCAACATCACTATCACCATCAATACCAACATCATTACCAACATCACTATCAACATCACTGCCAACATCATTACCAACATCACTATCAACATCACTATCAACATCACTGCCAACATCATTACCAACATCACTATCGACATCATTACCAACATCATTACCAACATCGCTATCAACATCACTATCACCATCATTACCAACATCATTACCAACATCACTATCAACATCACTATCAACATCACTATCAACATCACTACCAACATCATTACCAACATCATTACCAACATCACTATCAACATCACTACCAACATCATTACCAACATCACTATCAACATCACTACCAACATCATTATCAACATCACTACCAACATCACTACCAACATCATTACCAACATCATTACCAACATCACTATCAACATCACTGCCAACATCATTACCAACATCATTACCAACATCATTATCAACATCACTATCAACATCACTACCAACATCATTATCAACATCACTATCAACATCACTACCAACAGCACTATCAACATCACTATCAACATCATTACCAACATCATTACCAACATCACTATCACCATCACTATCACCATCATTACCAACATCACTATCAAAATCACTACAACATTACTATCAACATCATTACCAACATCGCTATCAACATCACTATCACCATCATTACCAACATCATTACCAACATCATTACCAACATCACTATCACCATCATTACCAACATCACTATCACCATCACTACAACATTACTATCAACATCATTACCAACATCACTATCAACATCATTACCAACATCACTATCAACATCATTACCAACATCACTATCAACATCACTACAACATTACTATCAACATCATTACCAACATCACTATCAACATCACTATCAACATCACTACCAACATCACTAATCAACATCACTACCAACATCATTACCAACATCACTATCAACATCACTATCACCATCACTACCACCATCACTATCAACATCATTACCAACATCACTGACAACATCACTACCAACATCACTATCAACATCACTACCAACATCACTATCAACATCACTACCAACATCATTACCAACATCACTATCAACATCACTATCACCATCATTACCAACATCATTATCAACATCACTATCAACATCTCTACCAACATCATGAACAACATCATGAACAGCGTCAGGACGTGCCAAGAGTGTGTCAGTGTGTAGGTGGCACAGGCGGCCAGCCAGGTGTGTGTGCTTTGGTGTATGTGTGTGACATCGTCCTCTGCCACCAGAGATGAGAGGGTGATGCCACTTGGCAATGCCAATCTGACAGAGCAGAAGCACTCAGGGAAGATTGTTGCGCGTTCCAAATGTTATAGGTAGAGCTTCTTTGGCATCACCCAGGTGATGTGTTACAGTCAACTTTATTAAATGTGTGCCTGACAAACTCCTTATCCAAGGGTGTTTGTGTCATCAGTAAAGGTTTTTTGGTCATTATTCCTTCTGGGGATGTGAATTACCAGAATACCTCTTTAAACATCCACATACCTAAAGCCCTGGGTGGGACACAATAGTGTAAAATGGGATCCTGTGGAGGGACAGAGATCTAGCCAGCCAGCAGAGTAATAACAATCTGGAGTGTGCCAGGCAGAGTGATTAGAAGTTGTTTTTCAAGCAAGGGGTTTATTAGGCAGCAGAAAGAGGAGGATGAGAGCAGGAGAAGAGAAACCGACAGGGGAGAGAGGAGGAGACCAGAGAGGAGGAGGGAAAACAACAGGAGAGAGAGGAGGAGACCAGAGAGAGGAGAGAAACCGACAGGGGAGAGAGGAGGAGACCAGAGAGAAGGAGAGAAACCAACAGGGAGAAAGGAGGAGACCAGAGAGGAGGAGGGAAAACAACAGGAGAGAGGAGGAGAGAGAGGAGGAGACCAGAGAGGAGGAGGGAATCCAACAGGGGAGAGGAGGAGACCAGAGAGGAGGAGGGAAAACAACAGGGGGGAGAGGAGGAGACCAGAGAGGAGGAGGAAAACAACAGGAGAGAGAGAAGGAGAGGGAGAGGAGGAGGGAAAACAACAGGAGAGAGAGGAGGAGGAGAGGGAGGAGGAGAGGAGAGAGGAGGAGGGAAAACAACAGAGAGGGATGGAGAGGGAGGAGGAGATGAGAGAGGGGAGGAGGGGAAACCGACACGGGAGAGAGGAGGAGACCAGAGGAGGAGGGAAAACAACAGGGAGAGGGATGGAGAGGAGGGAAGGAGAGGAGAGAGAGGAGGGAGGGAAACCGACAGGGGGAGAGAGGAGGAGACCAGAGAGGGAGGAAGGAAAACAACAGAGGAGAGAGGGATGGAGAGAGGGAGGAGGGAGAAGGAGAGAGGAGGAGGAGGAGGGAAAACAACAGGAGAGAGTGATGGAGAGAGGGAGGAGGAGAGGAGAGAGGAGGAGGAGGGAAAACAACAGGGAGAGAGGAATGGAGAGAGGGAGGAGGAGAGGAGAGAGGAGGAGGGAAAACAACTGTTGAGTGAGAGGATGAGAGGGGAGGAGAGAGGAGGAGAGGGGGAGTGGGGAGAGAGGAAGAGAAGGGGGGAGAGGAGGGGAGAGGGAGGGAGAGGAGAGAGAGGAGAGGAGGACAAGAGAGGAGGAGAGTGGAGAGGGAGGAGAAGAGGAAGAAGAGGGAAGAGAGGAGAGGGAAGAAAAGATAGAGGAGAACTGGCACTTGCAGCCAGAAGATAGCCCCCCACAATGATCTGCTGTGTAGTCCAAGCGTGTGTGTGTGTGTGTGTGTGTGTGTGTGTGTGTGTGTGTGTGTGTGTGTGTGTGTGTGTGTGTGTGTGTGTGTGTTTGTTTGTTTGTGTTGTAGCTTACCTCTGTAACTGTGTGTGTCCGTACCTGTGTGTGTGGAAACATATCTGTATGTGTCTGTACGTACACGTGTGTGAGTTTATTTACACGGTAATCTGACTCAGTGAGTGTTTAATTATTTGCGGTGCTTTGGCTAAACCTGATTACCTGCTGCACCCTGCTATTATACCTACCTACTGCCCTCTACCTCTCCCCTGCTATTATACCTACCTACTGCCCTCTACCTCTCCCCTGCTATTATACCTACCTACTGCCCTCTACCACTCCCCTGCTATTATACCTACCTACTGCCCTCTACCACTCCCCTGCTATTATACCTACCTACTGCCCTCTACCACTCCCCTGCTATTATACCTACAGTACCTACTGCCCTCTACCACTCCCCTGCTATTATACCTACCTACTGCCCTCTACCACTCCCCTGCTATTATACCTACAGTACCTACTGCACTCTACCACTCCCCTGCTATTATACCTACCTACTGCCATCTACCACTCCCCTGCTATTATACCTACCTACTGCCCTCTACCACTCCCCTGCTATTATACCTACCTACTGCCCCTACCACTCCCCTGCTATTATACCTACAGTACCTACTGCCCTCTACCACTCCCCTGCTATTATACCTACCTACTGCCTCTACCACTCCCCTGCTATTATACCTACCTACTGCCCTCTACCACTCCCTGCTATTATACCTACCTACTGCCCTCTACCACTCCCCTGCTATTATACCTACCTACTGCCCTCTACCACTCCCCTGCTATTATACCTACCTACTGCCCTCTACCACTCCCTGCTTTATACCTACCTACTAGCTATTATACCTACCTACTGCCCTCTACCACTCCCTGCTATTATACCTACCTACTGCCCTCTACCACTCCCTGCTATTATACCTACCTACTGCCCTCTACCACTCCCCTGCTATTATACCTAGAGTACCTACTGCCCTCTACCACTCCCTGCTATTATACCTACAGTACCTACTGCCCTCTACCACTCCCTGCTATTATATCTACCTACTGCCCTCTACCACTCTCCTGCTATTATACCTACCTACTGCCCTCTACCACTCCCCTGCTATTATACCTACCTACTGCCCTCCACTCCCTGCTATTATACCTACCCCACTGCCCTCTACCCCCCTGCTATTATACCTCTACCCCTCCACTCCCCTGCTATTATACCTACCTACTGCCCTCTACCACTCCCCTGCTATTATACCTACCTACTGCCCTCTACCACTCCCCTGCTATTATACCTACCTACTGCCCTCTACCACTCCCCTGCTATTATACCTACCTACTGCCCTCTACCACTCCCCTGCTATTATACCTACCTACTGCCCTCTACCACTCCCCTGCTATTATACCTACCTACTGCCCTCTACCACTCCCCTGCTATTATACCTACACCTACTGCCCTCTACCACTCCCCTGCTATTATACCTACCCTACTGCCTCTACCACTCCCCTGCTATTATACCTACCTACTGCCCTCTACCACTCCCTGCTATTATACCTACCTACTGCCCTCTACCACTCCCCTGCTATTATACCCTACCTACTGCCCTCTACCACTCCCCTGCTATTATACCTACCCTACTTGCACTCTACCCTCCTGCTATTATACCCTACTGCCCTCACCACCACTCCCCTGCTATTATACCTACAGTACCTACTGCCCTCTACCACTCCCCTGCTATTATACCTAGAGTACCTACTGCCCTCTACCTCTCCCCTGCTATTATACCTACCTACTGCCCTCTACCACTCCCCTGCTATTATACCTACCTACTGCCCTCTACCACTCCCCTGCTATTATACCTACAGTACCTACTGCCCTCTACCTCTCCCCTGCTATTATACAGTACCTACTGTCCCTCTACCACTCCCCTGCTATTATACCTACCTACTGCCCTCTACCACTCCCTGCTATTATACCTACCTACTGCCCTCTACCACTCCCTGCTATTATACCTACCTACTGCCCTCTACCACCCTGCTATTATACCTTACTGCCCTCTACCTACCTACTGCCCTCTACCACTCCCCTGCTATTATACCTACAGTACCTACTGCCCTCTACCACTCCCCTGCTATTATACCTACCTACTGCCCTCTACCACTCCCCTGCTATTATACCTACCTACTGCCCTCTACCTCTCCCCTGCTATTATACCTACCTACTGCCCTCTACCACTCCCCTGCTATTATACCTACCTACTGCACTCTACTCCTATTATACCTACCCCTCTACCACTCCCCTGCTATTATACCTACCTACTGCCCTCTACCACTCCCCTGCTATTATACCTACCTACTGCCCTCTACCACTCCCCTGCTATTATACCTACAGTACCTACTGCCCTCTACCTCTCCCCTGCTATTATACCTACCTACTGCCCTCTACCACTCCCCTGCTATTATACCTACCTACTGCCCTCTACCACTCCCCTGCTATTATACCTACCTACTGCCCTCTACCACTCCCTGCTATTATACCCACCTACTGCCCTCTACCACTCCCTGCTATTATACCTACCTACTGCCCTCTACCACTCCCTGCTATTATACCCTACCTACTGCCCTCTACCACTCCCCTGCTATTATACCTACCTACTGCCCTCTACCACTCCCCTGCTATTATACCTACCTACTGCCCTCTACCACTCCCTGCTATTATACCCACCTACTGCCCTCTACCACTCCCTGCTATTATACCTACTACCTACTGCCCTCTACCACTCCCTGCTATTATACCTACCTACCTACTGCCCTCTACCACTCCCCTGCTATTATACCTACAGTACCTACTGCCCTCTACCACTCCCTGCTATTATACCCTACCTACTGCCTCTACCACTCCCCTGCTATTATTACCTACTGCCCTCTACCACTCCCCTGCAATTATACCCTACCTACTGCCCTCTACCCTCCCCTGCTATTATACCTACCTACTGCCCTCTACCACTCCCCTGCTATTATACCTACCTACTGCCCTCTACCACTCCCCTGCTATTATACCTACCTACTGCCCTCTACCACTCCCCCTGCTATTATACCTACCTACTGCCCTCTACCACTCCCCTGCTATTATACCTACAGTACCTACTGCCCTCTACCACTCCCTGCTATTATACCTACCTACTGCCTCTACCACTCCCCTGCTATTATACCTACCTACTGCCCTCTACCACTCCCTGCTATTATACCCTACCTACTGCCCTCTACCACTCCCCTGCTATTATACCTACCTACTGCCCTCTACCACTCCCTGCTATTATACCTACCTACTGCCCTCTACCACTCCCCTGCTATTATACCTACCTACTGCCCTCTACCACTCCCCTGCTATTATACCTACAGTACCTACTGCCCTCTACCACTCCCCTGCTATTATACCTACCTACTGCCCTCTACCACTCCCCTGCTATTATACCTACTGCCCTCTACCACTCCCCTGCTATTATACCTACCTACTGCCCTCTACCACTCCCCTGCTATTATACCTAGTACCTACTGCCCTCTACCACTCCCCTGCTATTATACCTACCTACTGCCCTCTACCACTCCCTGCTATTATACCCACCTACTGCCCTCTACCACTCCCCTGCTATTATACCTACCTACTGCCCTCTACCACTCCCCTGCTATTATACCTACCTACTGCCCTCTACCTCTCCCCTGCTATTATACTCACCTACTGCCCTCTACCACTCCCCTGCTATTTTATCTACCTACTGCCCTCTACCACTCCCCTGCTATTATACCCACCTACTGCCCTCTACCACTCCCCTGCTATTATACCTACCTACTGCCCTCTACCACTCCCCTGCTATTATACCTACCCTACTGCCCTCTACCACTCCTGCTACTACCTACCTCTGCCCTCTACCACTCCCCTGCTATTATACCTACCTACTGCCCTCTACCACTCCCCTGCTATTATACCTACCTACTGCCCTCTACCACTCCCCTGCTATTATACCCTACCTACTGCCCTCTACCACTCCCCTGCTATTATACCTACTACCTACTGCCCTCTACCACTCCCCTGCTATTATACCTAGAGTACCTACTGCCCTCTCTACCACTCCCCTGCTATTATACCTACCTACTGCCCTCTACCACTCCCCTGCTATTATACCTACAGTACCTACTGCCCTCTACCACTCCCCTGCTATTATACCTACCTACTGTACCCTCTACCACTCTACCACTCCCTGCTATTATACCTACCTACTGCCCTCTACCACTCCTGCTATTATATACCTACTGCCCTCTACCACTCCCCTGCTATTATACCTACCTACTGCCCTCTACCACTCCCCTGCTATTATACCTACCTACTGCCCTCTACCACTCCTGCTATTATACCTACCTACTGCCTCTACCACTCCCCTGCTATTATACCTACCTACTGCCCTCTACCACACTCCCTGCTATTATACCTACCTACTGCCCTCTACCACTCCCCTGCTATTATACCTACAGTACCTACTGCCCTCTACCACTCCCCTGCTATTATACCTACCTACTGCCCTCTACCACTCCCCTGCTATTATCCCCTACCTACTGCCCTCTACCACTCCCCTGCTATTATACCTACCTACTGCCTCTACCACTCCCCTGCTATTATACCTACCTACTGCCTCTACCACTCCCCTGCTATTATACCTACCTACTGCCCTCTACCACTCCCCTGCTATACCTACCTACTGCCCTCTACACCACTCCCTGCTATTATACCTACCTACTGCCCTCTACCACTCCCCTGCTATTATACCTACCTACTGCCCTCTACCACTCCCCTGCTATTATACCTACCTACTGCCCTCTACCACTCCCCTGCTATTATCCCTACAGTACCTACTGCCCTCTACCAATCCCCTGCTATTATACCTACCTACTGCCCTCTACCACTCCCCTGCTATTATACCTACCTACTGCCCTCTACCACTCCCCTGCTATTATACCTACCTACTGCCCTCTACCACTCCCCTGCTATTATACCTACCTACTGCCCTCTACCACTCCCCTGCTATTATACCTACCTACCTGCCCTCTACCTCCTGCTATTATACCTAGAGTACCTACTGCCCTCTACCACTCCCCTGCTATTATACCTACCTACTGCCCTCTACCACTCCCCTGCTATTATACCTACCTACTGCCCTCTACCACTCCCTGCTATTATACCTACCTACTGCCCTCTACCACTCCCCTGCTATTATACCTACCTACTGCCCTCTACCACTCCCCTGCTATTATACCTACATGCTGCCCTCTACCTACTGCCCTCCTGCTATTCTCCTCCCTGCTATTATACCTACCTACTGCCCTCTACCACTCCCTGCTATTATACCCTACCTACTGCCCTCTCCCACTCCCCTGCTATTATACCTACCTACTGCCCTCTACCACTCCCTGCTATTATACCTACCTACTGCCCTCTACCACTCCCCTGCTATTATACCTACCTACTGCCCTCTACCACTCCCCTGCTATTATACCTACCTACTGCCCTCTACCACTCCCCTGCTATTATACCTACCTACTGCCCTCTACCACTCCCCTGCTATTATACCTACCTACTGCCCTCTACCACTCCCTGCTATTATACCTACCTACTGCCCTCTACCACTCCCCTGCTATTATACCTACCTACTGCCCTCTACCACTCCCCTGCTATTATACCTACCCTACTGCCCTCTACCACTCCCCTGCTATTATACCTACCTACTGCCCTCTACCACTCCCCTGCTATTATACCTACCTACTGCCCTCTACCACTCCCCTGCTATTATACCTACCTACTGCCCTCTACCACTCCCCTGCTATTATACCTACAGTACCTACTGCCCTCTACCACTCCCCTGCTATTATACCTACCTACTGCCCTCTACCACTCCCCTGCTATTATACCTACTGCCCTCTACCACTCCCCTGCTATTATACCTACCTACTGCCCTCTACCACTCCCTGCTATTATACCTACCTACTGCCCTCTACCACTCCCCTGCTATTATACCTACCTACTGCCCTCTACCACTCCCTGCTATTATACCTACCTACTGCCCTCTACCACTCCCCTGCTATTATACCTACCTACTGCCCTCTACCACTCCCTGCTATTATACCTACCTACTGCCCTCTACCACTCCCCTGCTATTATACCTACCTACTGCCCTCTACCACTCCCCTGCTATTATACCTACCTACTGCCCTCTACCACTCCCCTGCTATTATACCTACAGTACCTACTGCCCTCTACCACTCCCCTGCTATTATACCTACCTACTGCCCTCTACCACTCCCCTGCTATTATACCCACCTACTGCCCTCTACCACTCCCCTGCTATTATACCTACAGTACCTACTGCCCTCTACCACTCCCCTGCTATTATACCTATACTGCCCTCCTACCTACTGCCCTCTACCACTCCCCCTGCTATTATACCTACCTACTGCCCTCTACTCCCCTGCTATTATACCTACCTACTGCCCCTCTACCACTCCCCTGCTATTATACCTACCTACTGCCCTCTACCACTCCCCTGCTATTATACCTACAGTACCTACTGCCCTCTACCACTCCCCTGCTATTATACCTACCTACTGCCCTCTACCACTCCCCTGCTATTATACCACCTACTACCCCCTACCACTCCCTGCTATTATACCTACCTACTGCCCTCTACCACTCCCCCTGCTATTATACCTACCTACTGCCCTCTACCACTCCCCTGCTATTATACCTACCTACTGCCTCTACCACTCCCCTGCTATTATACCTACCTACTGCCCTCTACCACCCCTACTATTATACCTACCTACTGCCCTCTACCACTCCCTGCTATTATACCCTACCTACTGCCCTCTACCACTCCCCTGCTATTATACCTACCTACTGCCCTCTACCACTCCCCTGCTATTATACCTACCTACTGCCCTCTACCACTCCCCTGCTATTATACCTACCTACTGCCCTCTACCACTCCCCTGCTATTATACCTAGAGTACCTACTGCCCTCTACCTCTCCCCTGCTATTATACCTACCTACTGCCCTCTACCACTCCCCTGCTATTATACCTACCTACTGCACTCTACCACTCCCCTGCCTCTACCACTCCCCTGCTATTATCCCCTGCTACCTACTGCCCTCTACCACTCCCCTGCTATTATACCTACCTACTGCCCTCTACCACTCCCCTGCTATTATACCTAGAGTACCTACTGCCCTCTACCTCTCCCCTGCTATTATACCTACCTACTGCCCTCTACCACTCCCCTGCTATTATACCTACCTACTGCCCTCTACCACTCCCCTGCTATTATACCTACCTACTGCCCTCTACCACTCCCCTGCTATTATACCTACCTACTGCCCTCTACCACTCCTGCTATTATACCCAGTACCTACTGCCCTCTACCACTCCCTGCTATTATCCCTACAGTACCTACTGCCCTCTACCACTCCCTGCTATTATACCTACCTACTGCCCTCTACCACTCCCTGCTATTATACCTACCTACTGCCCTCTACCACTCCCCTGCTATTATACCTACCTACTGCCCTCTACCACTCCCCTGCTATTATACCTACCTACTGCCCTCTACCACTCCCTGCTAGTATACCTACCTACCTACTGCCCTCTACCACTCCCCTGCTATTATACCTACCTACTGCCCTCTACCACTCCCCTGCTATTATACCTACAGTACCTACTGCCCTCTACCACTCCCCTGCTATTATACCTACCTACTGCCCTCTACCACTCCCCTGCTATTATACCTACAGTACCTACTGCCCTCTACCTCTCCCCTGCTATTATCCCCTACCTACACCCTCTACCACTCCCTGCTATTATACCTACCTACTGCCCTCTACCACTCCTGCTATTATACCACCTACTGCCCTCTACCACCTCCCCTGCTATTATACCTAGAGTACCTACTGCCCTCTACCACTCCCTGCTATTATACCTACCTACTGCCCTCTACCACTCCCCTGCTATTATACCTACATACTGCCCTCTACCACTCCCTGCTATTATACCCAGTACCTACTGCCCTCTACCACTCCCCTGCTATTATACCTACCTACTGCCCTCTACCACTCCCCTGCTATTATACCTACCTACTGCCCTCTACCACTCCCCTGCTATTATACCTACCTACTGCCCTCTACCACTCCCCTGCTATTATACCTACCTACTGCCCTCTACCACTCCCCTGCTATTATACCTACCTACTGCCCTCTACCACTCCCCTGCTATTATACCTACAGTACCTACTGCCCTCTACCACTCCCCTGCTATTATACCTACAGTACCTACTGCCCTCTACCACTCCCCTGCTATTATACCTACCTACTGCCCTCTACCACTCCCTGCTATTACCTACTGCCCTCTACCACTCCTCTGCTATTATACCTACAGTACCTACTGCCCTCTACCACTCCCTGCTATTATACCCTACCTACTGCCTCTACCACTCCCCCTGCTATTATACCCACCTACTGCCCTCTACCACTCCCCTGCTATTATACCTACCTACTGCCCTCTACCACTCCCCTGCTATTATACCTACCTACTGCCCTCTACTCCCTGCTATTATACCTACCACTGCCTCTGCTCCCTGCTATTATACCTACAGTACCTACTGCCCTCTACCACTCCCCTGCTATTATACCTACCTACTGCCTCTACCACTCCCCCCTATTATACCTACCTACTGCCCTCTACCACTCCCTGCTATTATACCTACCTACTGCCTCTACCACTCCCCTGCTATTATACCTACCTACTGCCCTCTACCTCTCCCCTGCTATTATACCTATACCTACCACTTCCCTGCTATTATACCTACCTACTGCCTCTACCACTCCCCTGCTATTATACCTAGAGTACCTACTGGCCTCTACCACTCCCCTGCTATTATACCTACCTACTGCCCTCTACCACTCCCCTGCTATTATACCTACCTACTGCCCTCTACTCCTGCTATTATACTCCCTGCTATTATATGCACTCTACAGCTATTATACCTACCTACTGCCCTCTACCACTCCCCTGCTATTATACCTACCTACTGCCCTCTACCACTCCCCTGCTATTATACCTACAGTACCTACTGCCCTCTACCACTCCCCTGCTATTATACCTACCTACTGCCCTCTACCACTCCCCTGCTATTATACCTTGAGTACCTACTGCCCTCTACCACTCCCTGCTATTATACCCACCTACTGCCCTCTACCACTCCCATATTATACCTACAGTACCTACTGCCCTCTACCACTCCCTGCTATTATACCTACAGTACCTACTGCCCTCTACCACTCCCCTGCTATTATACCTACAGTACCTACTGCCCTCTACCACTCCCCTGCTATTATACCTACCTACTGCCCTCTACCACTCCCCTGCTATTATACCTACCTACTGCCCTCTACCACTCCCCTGCTATTATACCTACCTACTGCCCTCTACCACTCCCCTGCTATTATACCTACAGTACCTACTGCCCTCTACACTCCCTGCTATTATACAGTACCTACTGCCCTCTACCACTCCCCTGCTATTATACCTACCTACTGCCCTCTACCACTCCCCTGCTATTATACCCACCTACCCTCTACCACTCCCCTGCTATTATACCTACCTACTGCCCTCTACCACTCCCCTGCTATTATACCTAACCTACTGCCCTCTACCACTCCCCTGCTATTATACCTACCTACTGCCCTCTACCACTCCCCTGCTATTATACCTACCTACTGCCCTCTACCACTCCCCTGCTATTATACCTACAGTACCTACTGCCCTCTACCACTCCCCTGCTATTATACCTACCTACTGCCCTCTACCACTCACTATTATTACTCCCCCTACCTACTACTGCCCTCTACCACTCCCCTGCTATTATATACCTACTGCCCTCTACCAATCCCCTGCTATTATACCTACCTACTGCCCTCTACCACTCCCCTGCTATTATACCTACCTACTGCCCTCTACCACTCCCTGCTATTATACCTACCTACTGCCTCTACCACTCCCCTGCTATTATACCACCTACTGCCCTCTACCACTCCCCTGCTATTATCCCTAGTACCTACTGCCCTCTACCAATCTCCCTGCTATTATACCTACCTACTGCCCTCTACACTCCCCTCTATTATACCTACCTACTGCCCTCTACCACTCCCTGATATTATACCTACCAGCACTCTACCACTCCCTGCTATTATACCCACCTACTGCCTCTACCACTCCCTGCTATTATACCTACCTACTGCCCTCTACCACTCCCCTGCTATTATACCTACAGTACCTACTGCCCTCTACCACTCCCCTGCTATTATACCTACCTACTGCCCTCTACCAGTACCTACTGCCCTCTACCACTCCCTGCTATTATACCTACCTACTGCCATCTACCACTCCTGCTATTACCCAGTACCTACTGCCCTCTACCACTCCCCTGCTATTATACCCAGTACCTACTGCCCTCTACCACTCCCCTGCTATTATACCACCTACTGCCTCTACCACTCCCCTGCTATTATACCTACCTACTGCCCTCTACCACTCCCCTGCTATTATACCTACCTACTGCCCTCTACCACTCCCTGCTATTATACCCTAGTACCTACTGCCCTCTACCACTCCCTGCTATTATACCTACAGTACCTACTGCCCTCTACCACTCCTGCTATTATACCCTACCTGCTGCCCTCTACCACTCCCTGCTATTATACCTACCTACTGCCTACACTCCCCTGCTATTATACCTACCTACTGCCCTCTACCACTCCCCTGCTATTATACCTACCTACTGCCCTCTACCACTCCCCTGCTATTATACCTACCTACTGCCCTCTACCACTCCCCTGCTATTATACCTACAGTACCTACTGCCCTCTACCACTCCCTGCTATTATTACCTACTGCCTCTCTACCTACTGCCTCTACCACTCCCCTGCTATTATACCTACCTACTGCCCTCTACCACTCCCCTGCTATTATACCCACCTACTGCCTCTACCACTGCCCTGCTACCTACTACCTACTCCCTATACTCCCCTGCTATTATACCCACCTACTGCCCTCTACCACTCCCCTGCTATTATACCTACCTACTGCCCTCTACCACTCCCCTGCTATTATACCTACCACTGCCCTCTACCACTCCCCTGCTATTATACCTACCTACTGCCCTCTACCACTCCCCTGCTATTATACCTACAGTACCTACTGCCCTACCACTCCCTGCTATTATACCCTACCTACTGCCCTCTACCACTCCCCTGCTATTATACCTACCTACTGCCCTCTACCACTCCCCTGCTATTATACCCTACCTACTGCCCTCCCTACCACTCCCCTGCTATTATACCTACCTACTGCCCTCTACCACTCCCCTGCTATTATACCTACCTACTGCCCTCTACCACTCCCCTGATATTATACCTACAGTACCTACTGCCCTCTACCACTACCCTGCTATTATACCTACCTACTGCCCTCTACCACTCCCCTGCTATTATACCTACCTACTGCCCTCTACCACTCCCCTGCTATTATACCTACCTACTGCCCTCTACCACTCCCCTGCTATTTTACCTACCTACTGCCTCCTACGCCCCTGCTATTATACCCCCCTACTGCCACTCTACCTCTCCTGCTATTATACTCTACCTACTGCCCTCTACCACTCCCCTGCTATTATACCTACCTACTGCCCTCTACCACTCCCCTGCTATTATACCTACCTACTGCCCTCTACCACTCCCCTGCTATTATACCTACCTACTGCCCTCTACCACTCCCCTGCTATTATACCTACCTACTGCCCTCTACCACTCCCCTGCTATTATACCCACCTACTGCCCTCTACCACTCCCCTGCTATTATACCTACCTACTGCCCTCTACCACTCCCCTGCTATTATACCTACCTACTGCCCTCTACCACTCCCCTGCTATTATACCTACTGCCCTCTACCACTCCCCTGCTATTATACCTAGACTACCTACTGCCATCTACCTCCCCTGCTATTATACCCTACCTACTGCCCTCTACCACTCCCTGCTATTATACCTACCTACTGCCCTCTACCACTCCCTGCTATTATACCTACCTACTGCCTCTACCACTCCCTGCTATTATACCTACCTACTGCCCTCTACCACTCCCCTGCTATTATACCTACTACCTACTGCCCTCTACCACTCCCTGCTATTATACCTACCTACTGCCCTCTACCACTCCCCTGCTATTATACCTACCTACTGCCCTCTACCACTCCCCTGCTATTATACCTACCTACTGCCTCTACCACTCCCTGCTATTATACCTACCTACTGCCCTCTACCACTCCCCCTGCTATTATACCCACCTACTGCCTCTACCACTCCCCTGCTATTATACCTACCTACTGCCCTCTACCACTCCCTGCTATTATACCTACAGTACCTACTGCCCCTACCACTCCCCTCTATTATACCTATACTCTACCACTCCCCTGCTATTATACCTACCTACTGCCCTCTACCACTCCCCTGATATTATACCTACCTACTGCCCTCTACCACTCCCCTGCTATTATACCTACCTACTGCCCTCTACCACTCCCCTGCTATTATACCTACCTACTGCCCTCTACCACTCCCCCTGCTATTATACCTAGTGCCTACTGCCTCTACCACTGCTATTATACCCACCTACTTCCCTCTACCACTCCCCTGCTATTATACCTACCTACTGCCCTCTACCACTCCCTGCTATTATCCCTACAGTACCTACTGCCCTCTACCTCTCCCCTGCTGTATACCTACCTACTGCCCTCTACCACTCCCCTGCTATTATACCTACCTACTGCCCTCTACCACTCCCCTGCTATTATACCTACCTACTGCCCTCTACCACTCCCTGCTATTATACCTACCTACTGCCCTCTACCACTCCCCTGCTATTATACCTACCTACTGCCCTCTACCACTCCCCTGCTATTATACCTACTACTGCCCTCTACCACTCCCCTGCTATTATACCTACCTACTGCCCCTACCACTCCCCCTGCTATTATACCTACCTACTGCCCTCTACCACTCCCCTGCTATTATACCTACCTACTGCCCTCTACCACTCCCCTGCTATTATACCTACCTACTGCCCTCTACCACTCCCCTGCTATTATACCTACCTACTGCCCTCTACCTCTCCCCCTGCTATTATACCTACAGTACCTACTGCCCTCTACCATCCCTGCTATTATACCCTACCTACTGCCCTCTACCACTCCCCTGCTATTATACCTACCTACTGCCCTCTACCACTCCCTGCTATTATACCTACCTACTGCCCTCCTACCACTCCCCTGCTATTATACCACCTACTGCCCTCTACCACTCCCTGCTATTATACCTACCTACCACTCTACCCTCCCCTGCTATTATACCCTACCTACTGCCCTCTACCACTCCCCTGCTATTATCCTACAGTACCTACTGCCCTCTACCAATCCCCTGCTATTATACCCACCTACTGCCCTCTACCACTCCCCTGCTATTATACCTACCTACTGCCCTCTACCACTCCCCTGCTATTATACCTACCTACTGCCCTCTACCACTACTGCCTACCTACTGCCCTCTACCACTCCCCTGCTATTATACCTACAGTACCTACTGCCCTCTACCACTCCCCTGCTATTATACCTACCTACTGCCATCTACCACTCCCCCTGCTATTATACCTACCTACTGCCCTCTACCACTCCCCTGCTATTATACCTACAGAACCTACTGCCTCTACCACTCCCTGCTATTATACCTACCTACTGCCTCTACCACTCCCTGCTATTATACCTACCTACTGCCCTCTACCACTCCCCTGCTATTATACCTACAGTACCTACTGCCCTCTACCACTCCCTGCTATTATACCTACCTACTGCCCTCTACCACTCCCCTGCTATTATACCTACCTACTGCCCTCTACCACTCCCCTGCTAATATACCTATTACTGCACTCTACCAGCTATTATACCTACCTACTGCCCTCTACCACTCCCCTGCTATTATACCTACAGTACCTACTGCCCTCTACCACTCCCCTGCTATTATACCTACCTACTGCCCTCTACCACTCCCCTGCTATTATACCTACCTACTGCCCTCTACCACTCCCCTGCTATTATACCTACAGTACCTACTGCCCTCTACCACTCCCCTGCTATTATACCTACCTACTGCCCTCTACCACTCCCCTGCTATTATACCTACCTACTGCCCTCTACCACTCCCCTGCTATTATACCTACTGCCCTCTACCACTCCCCTGCTATTATACCTACAGTACCTACTGCCCTCTACCACTCCCCTGCTATTATACCTACTACCTACTGCCCTCTACCACTCCCCCTGCTATTATACCTACCTACTGCCCTCTACCACTCCCCTGCTATTATACCTACAGTACCTACTGCCCTACCACTCCCCTGCTATTATACCTACCTACTGCCCCTCTACCACTCCCCCTGCTATTATACCTACCTACTGCCCTCTACCACTCCCCTGCTATTATACCTGATTAGTACCTACTGTCTCTACCACTGCCCCCTGCTATTATACAACTACCTACTGCCCTACCACTCCCCTGTATTATACCCACCTACTGCCCTCTACCACTCCCCTGCTATTATACCTGAACACCTACTGCCCTCTACCACTCCCTGCTATTATCTACCTACTGCCCTCTACCCTCCCCTGCTATTATACCTAGTCAACCTACTGCCTCTACCTCTCCCCTGCTATTATACCTACCTACTGCCCTCTACCACTCCCCTGCTATTATACCTCCACCTACGTGCCTCTACCACCCTATTATACCTACAGTACCCACTGCCCTCTACCACTCCCTGTTATTATACCCTACCTACTGCCTCTACCACCCCCCTGCTATTATACTCCGCCTACTGCCCTCTACCACTCCCCTGCTATTATACCTACAGTACTATGGCCCTCTACCACTCCCCCTTATACCTACCTACTGCCCTCTACCACTCCCTGCTATTATACCTACCTACTGAGTGGCACCGGGATCCCCTGCTATTATACCTACCTACTGCCCTCTCTTTCTCCCCTTACCTATTGTCTATCCCTGCTATTATACCTTCCTACTGTCCTCTACCACTCCCTTTATTATACCTACAGTATCCTACTGCCCTCACCACTCCCTGCTATTATACCTACCTACTGCCTCTGACCACTCCTTTCCTGCTATTATACCTACCTACTGCCCTCTACCACTCCCCTGCTATTATACCTCCAGTACCTACTGCCCTACCACAATCCCATGCTATTATACCTACCTACTGCCCTCTACTCCTCCCCTGCTATTATACCTACCTACTGCCCCCTACCACTCCCCTGCTATTATACCTACCTACTGCTCCCTACTACTCCCCTGCTATTATACCTACCTACTGCCCTTACCACTCCCCTCTATTATACCTACCTACTGCCCTCTACCACTCCCATGCTATTATACCTACAGTACCTACTGCTCCTCTACCACTCCTGCTATTATACCTATCACCTACTGCCCTCTACCACTCCCCTCCATACCTAGTCTCTGACTGCCTCCTACCCACCTCCTGCTATTATACCTTTACCTACTGCCCTCTACCACTCCCCTGCTATTATACCTACCTACTGCCCTCTACCACTCCCTGACTATTATACCTCACAGAACCTAGCTCCGGGCAGCCGAGCGGAAATACCTCTGCCCTACCACTCCCCTGCTATTATACCTACCTACTGCCCTCTACCACTCTCTGCATTATACCTACCTACTGCTCTACCAGCCCCTTTATTATACCTACAAGCACTGCCTCTACCCTCCCCTGCTATTATATCCCCTACCTACTGCCCTCTCCCCCTGCTATTATACCTACCTACTGCCCTCTACCACTCCCCTGCTATTATACCTACCTACTGCCCTCTACCACTCCCTGCTATTATATGGTTACTGCTCTACCACTGCCCTATTATACTCTACCTACTGCTCCCTACCTCTCCCCTGCTATTATGTGACCTACTGCCCTCTACCACTCCCCTGCTATTATACCTACCTACTGCCCTCTACCACTCCCAGACCATTATACCTACAGTACCTACTGCCCTCTACCACTCCCCTGCTATTATACCTACCTACTGCCCTCTACCACTCCCCTTCTATTATACCTAGAGTTACCTACTGCCCTCTACCTCGATCCCCTCCTATTATACAACTACAGACCAGTATCCACTCCCTTCTTTTTCTCTCCAAAAACTCTTACTGCCGTCCTTGGCCAGCTCTCCCGCTATTATACCTACTCTACTGCCCTCTACCACTCCCAAATTAGTAGGTTTCAGACTGTCCTCAACTCCCTGCTATTATACCTACCTACTGCCCTCTACCACTGCTGCTATTATACCTCTGCTCTCATCCTTCTAGACCTACTGCCCTCTACCACTCCCTGCTATTATACCTACCTACTGCCCTCACCCTCCTGCTATTATACCTACCTACTGCTGCCTCTACCAATCCCTGCTATTATACCTACAGTACCTGACAGGTCCCTCTACCACTCCCCTGCTATTATACCTACCTACGTGCTCTCACCACTGGTGTCCCCCTGCTATTATTCTAGGCCCTCTACCACTCTGCTATTATACCTACCTACTGCTCTGTCTACCACTCCCTATCATTGCTATTATACCTACCTACTGCCCTCTCCACTCCCCAGCTATTATACCTACAGTACCTACTGCCCTCTACCACTCTGCTATTATACCTACCTACTGCCCTACCACTCAAAAGCTGTACCTACCTACTGCCCTCTACCACTCCTGCTATTATACCTACCTACTGCCATCATCTACCACTCCTGCTATTATACCCACCTAAGCCCTTACCATCCTACTGCCCTCTACATCTCTCCCTGCTATTATACCTTCATGCTCTACCACATCCCTGCTATTATACCGACCCTGCCTCTACCACTCCCCTGCTATTATCCCTACCTACTGCCTTCTACCACTCCTGCTATTATGCTACCTACTGCTGTTCTACCACTCCCATGCTATTATACCTACCTACTGCAACTACCACTCCTGCTATTATACCCACCTACTGTCCTCTACCACTCCTGCTATTATACCGATCACCTACTGCTCCTCTACCACTCCCCTGCTATTATACCTACCTACCTACCCTCTACCACTCCCTCTATTATACCTCTACCTGATCTGCCCTCTACCACAAGGGCCCTGCGTATTATACCTACCTCTGCCCTCTACCACTCCCTGCTATTAGGAAGTACACCTCCCGCTCTAGCCCACTCCCTGCTATTATACCTACCTCTGGCCCTACCACTCCCCTGCTATTATCCCTCCTACTGCCCCACCACTCCCCTCAATCACCACCTTCCGGAGCCCTCTAGGAACTCCCCTGCTATTATAATCCACTTACTGCTCCATCTACCACTCCCCCTGCTATTATACCTACCTACTGTTCCCTCTACCACTCCCCTGCTATTATACCAATTTGTACCTACTGCCCTCTACCACTCCCCTGCTATTATACCTAACCTACTGTAAATCTACCACTCCCCCTGCTATTATACCAGTACCTACTGCCCTCTACCACTCCCTGCTATTATACCTACCTACTGCCCTCTACCACTCCCCTGCTATTATACCTACCTACTGCCCTCTACCACTCCTGCTATTATACCTACCTACTGCCCTCTACCACTCCCCTGCTATTATACCCACCTACTGCCCTCTCTACCACTCCCCTGCAATTATACCTACAGTACCTACTGCCTCTACCACTCCCCTGCTATTATACCTACCTACTGCCTCTACCACCCTGCTATTATACCTACCTACTGCCCTCTACCACTCCCCTGATATTATACCTACACCTACTGCCCTCTACCACTACCCTGCTATTATACCTACAGTACCTACTGCCCTCTACCACTCCCCTGCTATTATACCTACAGTACCTACTGCCCTCTACCACTCCCCTGCTATTATACCTACCTACTGCCCTCTACCACTCCCCTGCTATTATACCCACCTACCCTCCTCTACCACGCCCCTGCTATTATACCTACCTACTGCCCTCTACCTCTCCCCTGCTATTATACTCACCTACTGCCCTCTACTCCCCCTGCTATTATACCTACCTACTGCCCTCTACCACTCCCCCTGCTATTATACCTACAGTACCTACTGCCCTCTACCACTCCCCTGCTATTATACCTACAGTACCTACTGCCCTCTACCACTCCCTGCTATTATACCCACCTACTGCCCTCTACCACTCCCCTGCTATTATACCTACCTACTGCCCTCTACCACTCCCCTGCTATTATACCTACCTACTGCCCTCTACCACTCCCCTGCTATTATACCTACCTGCCCTCTACCACTCCCCTGCTATTATACCTACCTACTGCCATCTACCACTCCCCTGCTATTATACCTACAGTACCTACTGCCCTCTACCACTACCTAATGCCCTTATCCCTGCTATTATACCTACTACCCCTCTACCACTCCCCTGCTATTATACCCCTACCTACTGCCCTCTACCACTCCCCTGCTATTATACCTACCTACTGCCCTCTACCACTCCCCTGCTATTATACCTACCTACTGCCCTCTACCACTCCCCTGCTATTATACCTACCTACTGCCCTCTACCACTCCCCTGCTATTATACCTACTACCTACTGCCCTCTACCACTCCCTGCTATTATACCCTACAGTACCTACTGCCCTCTACCACTCCTGCTATTATACCTACCTACTGCCTCTACCTCTCCCTGCTATTATACCTACCTACTGCCTCTACCACTCCCTGCTATTATACCCCACCTACTGCCCTCTACCACTCCCCTGCTATTATACCTACAGTACCTACTGCCTCTACCACTCCCCTGCTATTATACCTACCTACTGCCCTCTACCACTCCCCTATTATGCCTACCTACTGCCCTCTACCACCCCCTGCTATTATACCTACCTACTGCTCCTCTACCACTCCCTGCTATTATACCTACCTACTGCCCTCTACCACTCCCCTGCTATTATACCTACAGTACCTACTGCCATCTACCACCCCTGCTATTATACCTACCTTCCACTGCCCTCTACCACTCCCCTGCTATTATACCTACCTACTGCCTCTACCACTCCCCTGCTATTATACCTACCTACCCCTGCCCTCTACCACTCCCTGCTATTATACCTACAGAACCTACTGCCCTCTACCACTCCCCTGCTATTATACCTACCTACTGCCCTACCACCACTCCCCTGCTATTATACCTACAAAGTACCTACTGCCCTCTACCACCCTGCTATTATACTACAGTACCTACTGCCCTCTACCACTCCCCTGCTATTATACCTACAGTACCTACTGCCCTCTACCACTCCCTGCTATTATACCCTACCTACTGCCCTCTACCACTCCCCTGTTATTATACCTACCTACTGCCCTCTACCACTCCCCTGCTATTATACCTACCTACTGCCCTCTACCACTCCCTGCTATTATACCTACCTACTGCCCTCTACCACTCCTGCTATTATATCTTACCCCTGCCCTCTACCCACTCCCCTGCTATTATACCTACCTACTGCCCTCTACCACTCCCTGCTATTATACCTACCTACTGCCCTCTACCACTCCCCTGCTATTATACCTACCTACTGCCCTCTACCACTCCCCTGCTATTATACCCACCTACTGCCCTCTACCCTCCCCTGCTATTATACCTACCTACTGCCCTCTACCACTCCCCCTGCTATTATACCTACCTACTGCCCTACCACTCCCCTGCTATTATACCTACAGTACCTACTGTCCTCTACCACTCCCTGCTATTATACCTACCTACTGCCCTCTACCACTCCCTGCTATTATACCTACCTACTGCCCTCTACCACTCCCCTGCTATTATACCTACAGAACCTACTGCCCTCTACCACTCCCCTGCTATTATACCTACCTACTGCCCTCTACCACTCCCTGCTATTATACCCCCTACTGCCCTCTACCACTCCCCTGCTATTATACCTACTCTACCACCAGTACCTCTACTGCCCTCTACCACTCCCCTGCTATTATACCTACCTACTGCCCTCTACCACTCCCCTGCTATTATACCAGTACCTACTGCCCTCTACCACTCCCCTGCTATTATACCTACAGTACCTACTGCCCCTCTACCACCCTGCTATTATACCTACCTACTGCCCTCTACCACTCCCCTGCTATTATACCTACCTACTGCCCTCTACCACTCCCCTGCTATTATACCTACAGTACCTACTGCCCTCTACCACTCCCCTGCTATTATACCTACCTACTGCCCTCTACCACTCCCCTGCTATTATACCTACCTACTGCCCTCTACCACTCCCCTGCTATTATACCTACAGAACCTACTGCCCTCTACCACTCCCCTGCTATTATACCTACCTACTGCCCTCTACCACTCCCCTGCTATTATACCTACCTACTGCCCTCTACCACTCCCCTGCTACCTACCACTGCCCTCTACCACTCCTATTATACTACCTACTGCCCTCTACCTACTCCCCCTGCTATTATACCACCTACTGCCCTCTACCACTCCCCTGCTATTATACCTACTACCTACTGCCCTCTACCACTCCCCTGCTATTATACCTACCTACTGCCCTCTACCACTCCCCTGCTATTATACCTACCTACTGCCCTCTACCACTCCCTGCTATTATACCCTACCTACTGCCCTCTACCACTCCCCTGCTATTATACCTACCTACTGCCCTCTACCACTCCCTGCTATTATACCTACCTACTGCCTCTACCACTCCCCCCTGCTATTATACCCACCTACTGCCCTCTACCACTCCCCTGCTATTATACCTACAGTACCTACTGCCCTCTACCACTCCCCTGCTATTATACCTACCTACTGTACCTACCACTCCCTCTACCACTCACATTATACCTACCTACTGCCCTCTACCACTCCCCTGCTATTATACCTAGAGTACCTACTGCCCTCTACCTCTCCCCTGCTATTATACCTACCTACTGCCCTCTACCACTCCCCTGCTATTATACCTACCTACTGCCCTCTACCACCCTGCTATTATACCCACCTACTGCCCTCTACCACTCCCTGCTATTATGCCTACAGTACCTACTGCCTCTACCACTCCCTGCTATTATACCCACCCTACTGCCCTCTACCACTCCCCTGCTATTATACCTACCTACTGCCCTCTACCACTCCCCTGCTATTATACCTACAGCCCTCTACCACTCCCCTGCTATTATACCTACCTACTGCCCTCACCCTCCCTGCTATTATACCCACCTACCTACTGCCCTCTACCACTCCCCTGCTATTATACCTACCTACTGCCCTCTACACTCCCCTGCTATTATACCTACCTACTGCCTCTACCACTCCCCTGCTATTATACCTACCTACTGCCCTGCTATTATACCTACCTACTGCCCTCTCCTGCTATTATACCCACCTACTGCTCCCTACCACTCCCTGTTATTATACCTAAGAACCTACTGCCCTCTACCACTCCCCTGCTATTATACCTACCTACTGCCCTCTACCACTCCCCTGCTATTATACCTACCTACTGCCCTCTACCACTCCCCTGCTATTATACCTACAGTACCTACTGCCCTCTACCACTCCCCTGCTATTATACCTATACTGCCCTCTACACTCCCTACTATTATACCTACCTACTGCCCTCTACCACTCCCCTGCTATTATACCTACCTACTGCCTCTACCACTCCCTGCTATTATACCTACCTACTGCCCTCTACCACTCCCATGCTATTATACCTACCTACTGCTCCCTCTACCACTCCCCTGCTATTATACCTACCTACTCCCTCTACCACTACTGCTATTATACCTACCTACTGCCCCTCTACCACTCCCCTGCTATTATACCCACCTACTGCCCTCTACCACTCCCCTGCTATTATACCTACCTACTGCCCTCTACCACTCCCCCTGCTATTATACCTACCTACTGCCCTCTACCACTCCCTGCTATTATACCTACCTACTGCCCTCTACCACTCCCTGCTATTATACCTACCTACTGCCCTCTACCACTCCCTGCTATTATACTACCTACCCCTCTACCACCCCCTGCTATTATATCTACCTACTGCCCCTACCACTCCTGCTATTATACCACCTACTGCCCTCTACCACTCCCTGCTATTATACCTACCTACTGCCCTCTACCACTCCCCTGCTATTATGCTCCCCTACAGTACCTACTGCCTCTACCACTCCCCTGCTATTATACCTACCTACTGCCCTCTACCACTCCCCTGCTATTATACCTACCTACTGCCCTCTACCACTCCCCTGCTATTATTATACTGCCCTCTACCACTCCCTGCTATTATACCTACCTACTGCCCTCTACCACTCCCTGCTATTATTACCTACTGCCCTCTACCAGCTATTATACCTACTGCCCTCTACCACTCCCTGCTATTATACCTACCTACTGCCCTCTACCACTCCCTGCTATTATACCTACAGTACCTACTGCCCTCTACCACTCCCCTGCTATTATACCTACCTACTGCCCTCTACCACTCCCCTGCTATTATACTCCACCTACTGCCCTCTACCACTCCCCTGCTATTATACCTACCTACTGCCCTCTACCACCCCCTGCTATTATACCTACCTACTGCCCTCTACCACTCCCCTGCTATTATACCTACAGTACCTACTGCCCTCTACCACTCCCTGCTATTATACCTACCTACTGCCCCCTCTACCACCCTGCTATTATACCTACCTACTGCCCTCTACCACTCCCTGCTATTATACCTACCTACTGCCATCTACACTACTGCTATTATGCCCAGTACCTACTGCCCTCTACCACTCCCCTGCTATTATACTACCTACTGCCCTCTACCACTCCCCTGCTATTATACCTACCTACTGCCCTCCCACTCCCCCTGCTATTATACCTACCTACTGCCCTCTACCACTCCCCTGCTATTATATCTACCTACTGCCCTCTACCACTCCCCTGCTATTATACCTACCTACTGCCCTCTACCACTCCCTGCTATTATACCCACCTACTGCCCCTCTACCACTCCCCTGCTATTATACCTACCTACTGCCCTCTACCACTCCCTGCTATTATACCCACCTACTGCCCTCTACCACTCCCCTGCTATTATACCCACCTACTGCCCTCTACCACTCCCCACTATTATACTACAATTTACCTACTGCCCCTCTACCACTCCCCTGCTACTTTTATCCCTCTACCACTCCTGCTATTATACCTACCCTACTGCCCTCTACCACTCCCTGCTATTATACCTACCTACTGCCCTCTACCACTCCCCTGCTATTATACCTACCTACTGCCCTCTACACTCCCTGCTATTATACCACCTACTGCCCTCTACCACTCCCCTGCTATTATACCTACCTACTACTGCCCTCTACCACTCCCCTGCTATTATACCACCTACTGCCCTCTACCACTCCCTGATATTATACCCACCTACTGCCCTCTACCCTGCTATTATACCTACCTACTGCCCTCTACCTCCCTGCTATTATACCCACCTACTGCCCTCTACCACTCCCCTTCTATTATACCTACAGTACCTACTGCCCTCTACCACTCCCCTGCTATTATACCTACCTACTGCCTCTACCACTCCCCTGCTATTATACCTACCTACTGCCACTCCCCTGCTACCACTCCCCTGCTATTATACCTACCTACTGCCCTCTACCACTCCCCTGCTATTATACCTACCTACTGCCCTCTACCACTGCTATTATACCCCTACTGCCCTCTACCACTCCCTGCTATTATACCTACCTACTGCCCTCTACCACTCCCTGCTATTATACCTACCTACTGCCCTCTACCACTCCCCCTGCTATTATACCTACCTACTGCCCTCTACCACTCCCTGCTATTATACCTACCTACTGCCCTCTACCACTCCCCTGCTATTATACCCACCTACTGTCCTCTACCACTCCCCTGCTATTATACCTACCTACTCCCTACCTCTACCACTCCCCTGCTATTATACCTACCTACTGCCCTACCTACCCTCCCCTGCTATTATACTCACCTACTGCCCTCTACCACTCCCCTGCTATTATATCTACCTACTGCCCTCTACCACTCCCTGTACCTACTGCCCTCTACCACTCCCCTGCTATTATACCTACACCTACTGCCCTCTACCACTCCCCTGCTATTATACCTACAGTACCCTACTGCCCTCTACCACTCCCTGCTATTATACCCACCTACTGCCCTCTACCACTCCCCTGCTATTATACCTACCTACTGCCTCTACCACTCCCTGCTATTATACCCACCTACTGCCCTCTACCACCCCTGCTATTATACCCCAGTACCTACTGCCCTCTACCACCCCCTGCTATTATACCCACCTACTGCCCTCTACCACTCCCCTGCTATTATACCTACCTACTGCCCTTTCTACCACTCCCCTGCTATTATGCCTACCTACTGCCCTCTACCACTCCCTGCTATTATACCTACCTACTGCCCTCTACCACTCCCCTGCTATTATACCTACAGTACCTACTGCCCTCTACCACTCCCCTGCTATTATACCCACCTACTGCCCCCTCTACCACTCCCCTGCTATTATACCTACCTACTGCCTCTACCACTCCCCCTGCTATTATACCTACCTACTGCCCTCTACCACTCCCCTGCTATTATACCTACCTACTGCCCTCTACCACCCCTGCTATTATACCTACCTACTGCCCTCTACCTCTCCCTGCTATTATACCTATTACTGCCCTCTACCACTCCCCTGCTATTATACCTACCTACTGCCCTCTACCACTCCCCTGCTATTATACCTACCTACTGCCCTCTACCACTCCCATGCTATTATACCATTATACCTACCTACTGCCCTCTACCTCTCCCCTGCTATTATACTGCCCTCTACCACTCCCCTGTACCTACTGCCCTCTACCACTCCCCCTGCTATTATACCTACCTACTGCCCTCTACCACTCCCCTGCTATTATACCTACCTACTGCCCTCTACCACTCCCCTGCTATTATACCCACCTACTGCCCCTACCACTCCCCTGCTATTATACCTACCTACTGCCCTCTACCACTCCCTGCTATTATACCCCCTCACCACTCCCCTGCTATTATACCCAATACTGCCCCCTCTACCACTCCCCAATTATTATACCCCTCTACCACTCCCCTGCTATTATACCTACAGTACCTACTGCCCTCTACCTCTCCCCTGCTATTATACCTACAGTACCTACTGCCCTCTACCACTCCCTGCTATTATACCTACCTACTGCCCTCTACCACTCCCCTGCTATTATACCTACCTACAGTACCACTCCCTGCTATTATACATACCTACTGCCCTCTACCACTCCCTGCTATTATACCTACCTACTGCCCTCTACTCCCCTGCTATTATACCTACCTACTGCCCTCTACCACTCCCCTGCTATTATACCTACAGTACCTACTGCCTACCACTCCCCCTGCTATTATACCTACAGTACCTACTGCCCTCTACCTCTCCCCTGCTATTATACCTACAGTACCTACTGCCCTCTACCACTCCCCTGCTATTATACCTACCTACTGCCCTCTACCACTCCTATTATACCTACCTACTGCCCTCTACCACTCCCCTGCTATTATACATACCTACTGCCTCTACCACTCCCCTGCTATTATACCTACCTACTGCCTCTACCACTCCCCTGCTATTATACCTACAGTACCTACTGCACCTCTACCACTCCCCTGCTATTATACCTACCTACTGCCCTCTACCACTCCCTGCTATTATACCTACAGTACCTACTGCCCTCTACCACTCCCTGCTATTATACCTACCTCACTGCCCTCTACCACTCCCCTGCTATTATACCTACCTACTGCCCTCTACCACTCCCCTGCTATTATACCTACCTACTGCTCTACCACTCCTGTTATTATACCTACAGTACCTACTGCCCTCTACTCACTCCTGCTATTATACCTACCTACTGCCCTTCTACCACTCCCTGCTATTATACTCTACCTACTGCTCTCTACCACTCCCTGCTATTATACCTACCTACTGCCTCTCTACCACTCCCTGCTATTATA